>NC_057810.1:618951371-618958223 GCF_018294505.1 Triticum aestivum | reverse complement strand
TCGATGATTTGATCAATTTGGGGGGGGGGGAAGGGTCCTTTGGACAGGCCTTGTTTAGGTCTTTGAAATCGACACATAGACACCAAGATTTGTTCCTTCTTTGGTACCATCACCAGGTTTGCTAGCCAGTCCAGATGTTTTATGTCTCGGATGAATCCGGCTTCCAGCAGTTTTGCTAGCTCCTCTCCCATGGCTTGTCTCTTGGCAGAAAAACGCCGTAGAGTCTTCTTGACGGGTTTAAACCCTTTTAGGATGTTCAGGCTGTGCTCAGCTAGCCTACGTGGGATTCCTGGCATATCTGAGGGGTGCCAGACGAAAATGTTCCAATTTTCTCGCAGGAAGTCTCTGAGTGCGGCGTCTACATCGGGTTTTAGTTGTGCCCCGATGGAGGCCGTTTTTGTAGGGTCCGTTGGATGGACTTGGAATTTGACTATTTCGTCTGCTGGTTTGAAAGAGGTGGACTTGGATCTCTTGTCTAGTATCACATCGTCCCTGTCCACCGTAGAGCGCAACACAGTTAGTTCCTCGGCCGCTAGGGCCTCGGATAGTGCCTCCAGGGCCAGTGCGGCTGTCTTGTTTTGAGCGCGGAGCGCTATGTCTGGATCACTTGCGAGAGTGATGATTCCGTTGGGTCCGGGCATTTTGAGCTTCATGTACCCGTAATGGGGTATGGCTTGGAAAATTGTAAATGCTTCTCGCCCTAGCAGAGCGTGGTATCCGCTGCTGAGCGGGGCCACTTGAAATGTGACCTCCTCGGATCTGTAATTATCCGGCGTGCCGAACACCACATCCAGTGTGATTTTTCCTGAACAGCGCGCTTCCCGGCTTGGAATTATTCTTCTAAAAGTTGTGTTGCTTCGCTCAATGCGGCTCCAGTCAATTTCCATTTTTCGCAGGGTTTCCTCATAAATGAGGTTGAGTCCGCTGCCGTCGTCCATGAGTACCTTTGTAAGTCGGAAGCCGTCCACTATCGGACTGAGGACCAAAGCAGCTGGTGCTCGGGCTGTCCGGATTTTAGGTTCGTCACTGGCATTAAATGTGATAGCCATGTCACTCCATGGGTTTATTGTTGCTACTTGGTAGACTTCGGCAAGGTTGCGGAGCATTCGTTTCCTTGCATTGTTTGATGTGAAGGTCTCAAAGACTGTCGACACCATACTGGGGAGGTATTCTTCGGGTGCTGGATTTAAAAGCTCCTCGCCACTTCGGGCCACCTTCCGTAGTATCCAACATGCTCTAAGGTTGTGCGTTGGTGTGGCTTCCCCTGAATTATGAATTTTACACGGTCCATTGAGCCATCCTTCTAGTACGGTCCCGTACCCTGTAGAGTGTTTTTGTTTTTTGATGTTTGGCTCAGATGCCTGGCAGTGATGCGCCCTTTTGTTTCGGACTGGTGTTGTATTCGGGGCCGGATTGTCCGAGAATTTATCTTCGGTTTTCCGAACGCTTTCAGTCGCACAGTACTTTCGTACTATGGATGTCAAGTCGGCGAATCGTGTAATTTCGCGGCGACTTATGGCGTTGAGGATTCCGATGTCCATGCAGTTGTTATAGAAGAGTGAAATTGCTTATTTCTCGCGGCAGTCCTTTATCCTGTTCATAACTAGGAGGAATCTGGCCCAGTAGTGGTGTACTGTTTCTCTGGGCTCTTGCCGTATTAGGGATAAATCCCGTATAGTTGGGTGGGCGGGTGGAATTAAATCCGGAACCCTGCCCGATGTAAGATTCAGGGGCCAAGCGGTTTCCGAATTCGGAAGCTTGCTTCCTTGGATATTATTCAATGAATCAGGCCTGCTGCCTGACTTTAGGTTCAGGGTTTGGGCGACATCCTCCCCTCCGCGGGTATCCGGCTTGGAGGTATTGGGAATCCGGACACATCTGGTCCTTAGGGCGGGCAAAGACTCGCCGCATTGTTCTTCCACCACTTCGACGTGATGGGTGATCTGGGGAGAGTCAATCTCTCTCTGATCGGGTTTAAGCCCAATCTGGTCGTAATCAGTAGCGACTCCCAGGGCCGCGATGTTATCCAAGAGCTAGTTCAGGGAGAGGAGCTCCATCGGATCTAACTGCTCGGCAAGCTCCGAGCGGACGTGAAGATTGCTTTCAATGGCCCGAGAGGTCATCGTCGGCATGGCGGCCGGACAGGCGGTCATCAAAAACCTGCCTAGCCGGTGAGTTTGGCCGACAGCCAAAGCTCCTTTAGCAATGACGCCGTCTTTAAAGACGGGATGCGGCATCCTTCCTGATGGTGACAACACAGCGGAACTCTCAATGAAAGCACCAATGTCGGTGTCAAAACCGGCGGATCTCGGGTAGGGGGTCCCGAACTGTGCGTCTAGGTGGATGGTAACAGGAGACAAGGGACACGATGTTTTTACCCAGGTTCGGGCCCTCTCGATGGAGGTAAAACCCTACTCCTGCTTGATTAATATTGATGATATGGATAGTACAAGAGTAGATCTACCACGAGATCGGAGTGGCTAAACCCTAGAAGCTAGCCTATGGTATGATTGTTGTTCGTCCTATGGACTAAAACTCTCTGGTTTATATAGACACCGCAGAGGGATAGGGTTACACAGAGTCGGTTACAATGGGAGAAGATCTTCATATCGTATCGCCAAGCTTGCCTTCGACGCCAAGAAAGTCCCATCCGGACACGGGACGGAGTCTTCAATCTTGTATCTTCATAGTCCAGGAGTTCGGCCAAAGGTCTTAGTCCGGCCATCCGGACACCCCCTAATCCAGGACTCCCTCACTCATACTGCCGGCTTACATCGCCGTATCCAATAAGGGCAATAATCCAATGATTGATAAGCGCATGATTCCAATGGCGCAATCCAAAATATACCGGCGACTTAAAGTCCTTAGCCAGGGCCAGTTTAAACATAATCATGTATAAACAATATCATACTTGTGATATTGAATTTGTACTACCGGTTTATGTGACCTGTGCAGTAAGGGTGATAACCCAATTTTTAGAAGCCAAGACTTCCAAATGTTTGATGATTGTCATATGCTGGAGACTTATCATCCAAAGCCAAGCCGGGTTAAATAGAAACCACATTTTAAACTTAGACCTGAACAAAAAGTCTCAAAAAACCAAAGATTGTTTTCAAAAACTTAAACCAAATAAAAAGAAGACATCGAGGCTTCTGATTCGAATACAATCAGTAAACTGTCCCAAAGGGGTTAAGCTAGGATTCGAATATGATCATGTAGCCCCCAGTGGTTTTGGCGTTGCGCTGATCAAGAGGGTATCGATAGCTATGTTCTCTTTGGTTCGAATATGACCTATGTTTGAACAGGAAGCCCCCAAATGACCTTGAGAGTTTTTTAACGACTCTGATTCGAA
Source organism: Triticum aestivum (assembly GCF_018294505.1). NCBI lineage: Eukaryota > Viridiplantae > Streptophyta > Magnoliopsida > Poales > Poaceae > Triticum > Triticum aestivum. Next base: position 618,954,871 of record NC_057810.1, on the reverse strand, counting down.
TATGATCAAAGTCGGACCCAAAAGGGGTTAAGCTATGATTCAAATACGATCAAGAAGCCCCCTGGTGGGTTTGGCATTGCGCCGATCAAGAGGGTACTGATAGCTATGTTCTCTTTGGTTCGAATACGACCTATGTTTGAACAAGAAGCCCCCAAATGACCTTGAGAGTTTTTTAACGACTCTAATTCGAATACGATCAAAGTCGGACCCAAAAGGGGTTAAGCTATGATTCAAATACAATCAAGAAGCCCCCTAGTGGGTTTGTCATTGCACCGATCGAGAGGGTACCGACAGCTATGCTCGATGAGCAGGAAGCCCCCAAGTGACCATAATAAGATAAGTCGTAAGGCAGGATACCCATGTTTGAACCACACATCATGGTAGCAAGTTCTCTTCAGCAACCTTTAACTTTTTGCAAGAGATAAATTCTTCTTGAACCGGGATTTTAAACCGGATATTGAGAGCTTCAAAGCTTTGTGAGGGACAGTTTTCTCTTAAACCGGATTTTGAATCGGATATTGAGAGCTTCAACACTGTGTGTGCGCTGTGTGGCGTTGATATCGCAATGTGAATCCATGGAATGTTGAGGTGAGTACGGCGGGTTATAAATGATCCTGTATGAGCCGTGTCAGCAACTCGGCCAATGGTTCCTTCCAACTGGCTGATTGAGGTTAACCAAACTGTAGTGGCGGCGACTTGTGCGCATGCCCAGTGAGCCATCCAGTGCAGACGGCGGCTGATAATATATGATAATTTGCCTCCAATTTGTTGGAAGAAACCGGGCTACCCAAGTAGTGACTTGCTCATACTCAATAAACAGCTCATGCAGATAGGTGCGGCCCGGTGTGTTGATGTAGACCAGGCTGCAAGAGACGGATGACAAAGACGACTGCAGCATCAAAGGCCGTACAGACAGATGAATCGGCGCGGTAAACCGGCGCGGACGGGCGAGTTAGTCACGGGCGCGGTAATCCAGGCGGACAAACAAGTTAGCCGCATCATGTTGATGTAAATTGAACCGCAGAGGCGGCGGCTAACACATATATTCGTCAAGCATCTTGTTCGACCATCGCTCTTGGAATGAACAACTGTCCTGCATAAATAACATTGCAGATGAAGGCAAAGATAAACTGCTCTTTGACAAAAATAATATGTGTTAATAAAAAAACTTGGATGAATATCACCTGATTCGCCCAAACAACAGATGAGTTAGCCGCGGTGTTGTAAGCCGGTGCGGACGGGCGAGTCAATCGCAGGCGCTGACCCGGCAAGTTGATGTAGACCGAGCCGCAGAGGCGGTGACTTGCGCACGTTCGTTGAACAGCTACGGCAAATCAATGTAAACCGGGCCGCAAGGGCGGGGGCTCACACACTTCCACTCGCCGGGTAATGTGGCACAGACAAACGTCGGGTGCAAAGGCTTCTAGTGTGTGCTCCGTACCTGTTGGGGATATAACTACTGAGTGTAAACCGCCCAGGAGGGGCCGGTTTATGCACATCTATATTGAAGCACATGAAGATATGGAGTATGGCGCTCTACTGTTAAAGCTTAGAGGCCTAGAGCCCAAAGGCGGATTAGGGCCCAAAGTAGTAAACCGTCATAGTTGTATAACTTGTATTGTAAGTTAGGGAAGGGAAGAGACCGAGCCGGACACTTGCATGAGCTGGCCTTGAGATTCTGTAAACCGGCCAGGCGTCAACCTGTGTATATAAAGGGACAACCCGGCGGCAGTTCAAGAACAAGAAACAACAGCTCGATAGATAGGTAAAGCGGATTCGCTCCCTGCTCATCAAGATCAATCAATACCACAACAACTGGATCGTAGGCTTTTACCTTCACCGCAAAGGGCCGAACCAGTATAAACTTCCTGTGTCCTTTGTTCCGGTTTAACCCCTTTAAGGTAATCTCGTTGCGATGGCTCCACGACTAAGTCCTTCTGCTAGGACATCTGACGTGTTAATTCCATGACAGTTGGCACCCACCGTGGGGCTATCGCACGATGGTTTCGAGTTCTTAAAGGGCAACTTTGAAGGACTCAAAGGGTACGCGGTTGGACGGATGACCAAGAGTCGTCGCGGCAAGCTCTACATCAACGACGCAGGCTGGGGCCCCGAGGCCGGCTCAATCGAGTATGGGTACCGGGTCCCCTTTGGCGGAATTCACGTTTTCATCGGCAAGATCGGTGAACCAGGCCCTGAGCCAGACATCTCCACCGACCTCGTCGAAACGCTCAGCGTGCAAGTCCTACCCGGGTTCAGCCTACCATGAAGCATGCGTTTGTAGGTTTCATTCATGGTGCAGAATCTGAACCGGTGTCCGACGGTGAGACGGCCATCTACTCAGATGGTGAATCATCCACTGGCAAAACTGATTCGCTGTACCAATTACAAGATGGCCGGATTGGGGGATATTCCGATGGTGACAGTATTCGGAGCCCCTTTGAACCGCCAAACCGGGTTGCAATCTTCATGGCCGGTATGCAGCCCACCGTGCAATCTTCATCTGCAGCAGCAATGATCTCCGGAGCAGCAGCCGGGGCAGGTGGCCCTGTGCGCCGGCCGGCTCAGGTTCTTGCCGGTTTGCTGGACGCCTTGACGACATTGTTGACCATGGCATTCACCCCGGAGACCCAAGATCAGCATAATGCGGATGTTACAAAACTAAAGGATCAGATAACTCAGGCCAAGGCAGACTTGGCGGCTGAGGAGGCCAGGATGACTGAAGAGCGGGCTGCTTTAGATGCCCAATCACAGCAGATCCAGGCGTAGAATTACCGACTTATGTAGGATCAGAACGCGTCAAACGAAGTAATGAGGAGGAAGTATCGGTCTCGTCTACCGCCGGTTTACGAAGGAATGAATCTCTTCAATACGCCAGGCGCCGGGCCTAGTAATCCAGCAGCAGTAAACCAGACCAAGGCACCTGGGGCGGCGCCGGATCGTCCACGGGTGATAAACCCGCCTCGACGGATGGACAGCCCGCCGAAGTACATAACAACACCGCCAGGTCACTTCTCTAGCCCTTTGGATAACATGATTGCTGCAGCGTCGCGTTTGGCAGCTATTCCGATGGAGGGTGACTCACTGGCGGTGGTTGAGACACGACGGGCTAGGGATCTTCTTCAAAGCGCTGTTGTGCAGCAGCACGCTTATTCCTACAGCCGAGACAGAATACATTCAACCCCCCGTCCGAGCAAGAGTTATAGCAGGCACATGGACGAACCGGCTGTGTCAAGCAGTGCGCGGCGCCGTGACGCCCCTCGAGGGCCTAATCTGGCGCACGGCGGTATGAATGCGCAGGACGTAGTGAACAACGGTAGAGCACGACGAGAGGCAGAGTTAGCAGCACAATTGGCAGCGCAGTACCAGAATCATCAAACCGCTTCGGTTCAACCAGCGGCATCAGTTGAACGTGGTTTGGCTTTTAGCTCTTGGGGAGTGCCGTGCCTCACCCTGGCTCTGCGTAATGTGCGGTTGCCCAAGGATTTCAAGGGTCTGCG
>NC_057810.1:618713998-618951120 GCF_018294505.1 Triticum aestivum | reverse complement strand
AGATGGCAATGGAGATGCTGGATGTGGACGAAGCGGCGTGGGCAAAATACTTCACCATGATGTTAGAAGGAACGGCTCGTACCTGGCTGAAAAGCCTGCCCGTTAACTCGATCAGTTCATGGGACGAGTTGAAGGCCCGGTTTATAGCAAACTTCAAGGATACGTGCAAGCAACCCATGTCCATTGTGGATCTGGCTGCTTGTTTCCAAGGAGAGAACGAATCAACAACTCATTGGGTGCGCCGGGTTTCAAAAATCCTACATTCGTCAGGCCGTATTAATCCTGATACGGCAATCATGACCTTGGAGGGTAACTGCCGGTTTATGTCACTAAAGATGAAGTTGGGATGGCTCAAGCGTCACTGCAATGATATGGGAATGCTCATGGCAGCTCTGGTTAAGTATGTTTATTCTGATAATACCAAGGACCCCGATTCTGATGAATAAAAGAAGGAGAAGGGAAAGAAGAATGTTGGTACAAAAGGACAGCATAACCAGGCTAGCCACGGGAACAATGGTAAGCGTAAAGCGGACAATTCAGATTTTGTGGCTAACACCAATATGCAGGGCAATATGCAGCGCCATAAGGGTAAACCGCCCCAGCGCGGTAGAGGCATGAATATGGTGCGCCTGTTAAACCAGCCCTGCCCAAAGCACGGGAAGAAGGAGGTTCCGGCCACGCACCTCTAGAAATACTGTTTCATCATGAGGGAATTCAAAAACTCTGATCTCTTCCGGTATGATTAGGGTCCATCTGGCGGTTCAGGCCCAGGGTTTCATGGGCCGGGTTATGGTGGTGGCAGTTCAAACTCAGGATTCCAGAATAATCAGGGCAACCAAAAAAACCAAGGTGGTCACAATCAACAGAGTCATCAGGGGAATCAGCAGCAGTCGGGCTATCAGAGCAACCCAAAGCTGTTAAATGGTGGACAGTATCATGTCTTCACTACTAGCCTGTGCAAGCGCGATCAGAAGCTCCATAAAAGGGCAGTAAACTCTCTTGAACCGGCAGTGCCTCGTTATCTATGCTGGTCTGAATAGCCTATTGTTTGGAGTCGGGAGGATCATCCACCCTGGGTTGATAATCCTGGCCATCTGGCTTTGGTGGTTGCACCACAGGTTGGAGGTTATAAGTTTACCATAGTACTCATGGATGGAGGGAGCAGTATTAATATCTTGTATTACGAAACCTTTTGACGTATGGGGTTAACAGATAAGAACCTTAAACCGTCCAACACCATTTTTCACGGTGTGGTGCCCGGTAAATCGGCTTACCCAGTTGGTAAGATAGCTCTGGAGGTGGTTTTTGGTGATGATCATGATTCAAGATCAGAGACGGTGACCTTTGAAGTGGTTAAAATCAGAAGTCCGTACCATGCCTTGTTTGGACGGCCGGTTTATGCTAAATTCGTGGCAAGGCCATGTTGTGTTTATCTGCAGCTCAAGATGCCGGGTCATAAGGGGACCATCACGATTCACGGTAGCCGCAAGATTTCTCTAGAGTGTGAGGAAAGTGATGCGCCTTATGCTGAGTCGGTTTGTGCAATGGAGGAGTTGAAGTTTTATAAGGACAATGTTGATCCGGCAGATATGACTTCTCTAAAGAAGCCCACTACAGAGCATGATCCGGCTTTGAAGTTTAAATCAGCTGATGAGACTAAATTGGTTGATTTTGTTCCTGGCGATTCATCCAAGCAGTTCAGCATCAGCGTCAACTTGGATCCGAAATAGCAAAGTGCGCTCATCGAGTTCATCCATGAGAACCGGGACATCTTTGCATGGAAACCTTCTGACATGCCAGGTGTACCGAGGGAACTCGCTGAGCACACTCTTAATATTGATCCGAAGTTCAAACCGGTCAAACAGTTTCTTCATTGTTTTAACGAAGAGAGGCGCAAGGCCATTGGTGAAGAGGTAGCCCGGCTGTTGGCAGCAGGGTTTATTGTGGAGGTGTTTCACCCAGAGTGGTTGGCTAATCCGGTGCTGGTGCTTAAGAAAAACGGCACTTGGCGGATGTGTGTGGATTACACAGATTTGAACAAAGCTTGCCGAGCAGATCCCTTTGCCCTCCCTTGTATTGATCAAATCATTAATTCTATAGAGGGTTGTGAGCGTTTGAGTTTCTTGGATGCTTATTCTGGTTATCATCAGATCAAGATGGCAGTGAAGGACCAGGAAAAGACATCTTTCATCACTCCCTTTGGAGCCTTCTGTTATGTGTCTATGCCCTTTGGGCTCAAGAGTGCCCAGGCAACTTATCAATGCTGTGTGCAGAACTGTCTTCATACTCAGATTGGGCGCAATGTTCATGCTTATGTGGATGATATTGTGGTGAAGTCTAGGAAAGCAGAGACACTCATAACTGATTTGCAAGAAACTTTTGATAACCTGAGAGTTTATAAAATGATGCTCAATCCGGCTAAGTGTGTTTTTGGTGTACTGCTAGCAAGCTCTTGGGTTTTCTGTGTCCAACCGGGGAATTGAGGCTAATCCAGAAAAGATGAAGGCTATCACATCCCTGGCTAAACCAGCATGTATCAATGATGTTCAACGTTTGGCGGGTCGTATCGCGGCTTTGAGCCGGTTTATCAGCAGGTTGGGAGAGAAGGCGATCCCTTTGTATCAGATGTTGAAGAAGACAAACATTTTTGTCTGGAGCGATGCTGCTAATGCGGCGTTTGAGGACTTAAAGAAGCAGTTGGCTGAACTGCCGGTTCTTGCTGCTCCAGTTGATAAGGAGCCACTATTCTTATACGTGGCTGTTAATGCCTGGGCTGTCAGCGTAGCTATTGTGGTGGAGCGCAAGGAGGCTGGGAAGGAGTACCCGGTTCAAAGGCCGGTTTATTATATCAGCGAAGTGCTCATTGAGTCAAAGCAAAGATATCCGCATTGGAAGAAGCTGGTGTATGGGGTTTTCATGGCAAGTCAGAATCTTAAACAATATTTTCATGGCCATCCCATCATAGTGGTCAGTTCTGCTCCTTTGGGGGATATAATCCAGAATAGGGAGGCGACTGGCTGGGTTACTAGGTGGGCTATTGAGCTTGGACCACACGATTTGAAGTATTTGCCTCGAATAGCTATCAAGTCCGAGGCCCTTATGGATTTCATTAATGATTGGACAGAGTTGCAGACACCGGAAGACAAACCGGACAGCACATACTGGACTATCCACTTTGATGGGTCCAGGCAATTGGAGGGCTCGGGGGCTGGAGTTGTCCTTACTTCCCCTCGAGATGATAAAATTCATTATGTTCTTTGCTTAATGTTCCCTTGTACTAACAATGCAGCTGAGTACGAGGCCTTACTCCATGGTCTTCGAGTGGCTAAGGAAATGAACTTAAGCCGTGTACGATGCTTTGGAGACTCAGATCTAGTGGCCCAAGAAGTTTCAAGTACTTGGGATTCTAAGGATCCACTCATGGAGGCTTACCGACGAGAGGTGGATATTGTCGCTGGTCACTTCAAGGGTTATCAAGTGGAGCTTATTGATCGGCGCAAAAATGAGGCAGCTGATGCTTTAAGCCGGCTGGGATCTCAGCATAAACCGGTGCCGCTCAATACCTTTCTGGATGTCTTGCACAACCCGTCCGTTCAATTGCCTACAGAGGAGGACCTCGCTATTCCTGATCCGGAGGCACAGTTGGTGGCCGCTTTACACATTATTCCGGATAACGGTTCCATACTTGGCGTATATGAACCGGGGTGAGTTGCCAGAAGATGCAGTTTTGGCTAGACAGATAGTCCGGCGATCCAAGTCCATGGTTATTCACAACGGCGAGTTACACCGTTGCAGTGTCTCTGGTGTGTTCCAGCGCTGTGTTTCTCCTGAAGAAGGCCGTGAGATTATACAAGAGATCCATGAAGGAGACTGTGGTCATCATGCAGGTTCAAAATCCTTGGTTGCTAAAGCTTTTCGTCATGGTTTTATTGGCTGACGGCTCATGCTGATGCCGAGGACTCGGTGAGGCGGTGTGACGGTTGTCAGAAATTCTCATGACGAGCTCATGTTCTGGCTCAGGAGCTACGAATGATTCCCATCACTTGGCCGTTTGCTACTTGGGGGCTTGACATGGTGGGGCCTTTCAAGCGATCCAAAGATAAGAAGACCCACCTATTGGTGGCGGTTGACAAGTTTACTAAATGGGTTGAAGCGGAGCCAGTAAGCAAGTGTGACGCAGCCACGGCGGTTCAATTCATCAACAAGGTGATCTTCCGTTTTGGTTTTCCACACCGCATCATCACAAATAATGGCACGAACCTCTCCAAAGGTGAGATGGAGGACTTTTGTCAACGAGAACACATCCGGCTTGATGTGTCGTCCGGGGCTCACCCCCAATCTATTGGTCAAGCTGAGAGGGCTAATCAGGAAAATTTGAAGGGTATCAAGCCTCGGCTCATGGTTCCTTTGAAGAGGACGCCGGGTTGCTGGGTGGAAGAATTACCATCTATGTTATGGAGCATAAATACCACCCCAAATCGATCTACAGGTTATACACCTTTCTTCATGGTTTACGGGGCAGAGGCGGTACTCCCTAGTGATATTCGTCATGATTCGCCCTGGGTTGCCAATTATGTTGAAGCGGACAACGAGCAAGCACGCCAAGAAGCACTGGACCTGTTAGATGAAAAACGGGACATGGCGTTGGCTTGTTCGGCGGTTTATCAGCAAGACCTGTGGCGTTATCACAACCGCCGGGTTAAAACAAGAACCTTTCAAGAAGGTGACTTAGTGCTCCGGCTCATCCAGGATCAGACCGATATGCACAAATTATCCCCACCTTGGGAAGGGCCCTTTCTGGTCAGCAAGAATCTGCACAACGGATCATAGTACCTCATTGATGTTCGGGAGCACAAAGACTCAAGCAAATCGGAGGAGGAGACCCGTCGGCCGTGGAATATTGCTCATCTACGGCCTTACTACACCTGAGCCATAGGCTCTCATTATGTACATATTTTGACAATGTATATATTATGATCAATATAATAAACTAGCATCCTTGCAACAAGCAGGGCCTCTGCCGTTCTTCCAATATTTCTTGGTTATAAGGTGGCTTCTGCTTATAAAGCGACGTCCTGTTTGCCTTCATCAAGTAAGCCACTCCTATCCAGGTAATCCTCGCATGACCCGCTGAACGTTTGACAAGTCAATCTTATACAGACCCTGAACTTGTCGAAGTTAAAACAATGATTGGTTAGTTGGAGGCCCATCTTAAAAGGCTTTGTCAAATGGTTTAACTCAGCGGCCTGGCAGCCCATGAAAAGCCTCGAATTTGGGCCTGGTAGCCCTTGAAAAGCCTCGACTACAAGTTTTTATTTGATTTTGTTTTTGCAAAGTTTTATCTCTTTTGATAAGGTTCTAAGTTAAACCGGCGTCTAATGACCTGGCCCGACTATATGTCATTACATCAACCCGGTGTTTCTTAACCCGGCATGGCTTACAGTTATTAGCTGTTAGCACATAATAAATTATGAACCGGCATCTCTTAATCCGGTCTGGCATTGACTATAAGTCGCCAGGATGATCATCCGGTGTTTATCATAACCCGACATGGCTTATTATGCACCAGCACAGCATGGTGGGAGTTTTCAAACACTCAAATTTGGGTTATCACCCTTACTACACAAGTTGGTAAACCAACAAAGGTGATTTAATATCACAGGTCTGATATATTTCATATTTCATTACTTTATAACCTTGGTTATGAGAATTCTGGTTCTGTATTGGGTATCATAACCCGTCCGGCGGTAAACCGCCAGGACATGTTTAAATTTTTCAAATGCAGAAGGCATGATTTTATAAGAAATACTAAGTCACATAAAGCAAGCATAGCAACAATCATGCTGGATTACAATATCAGGTAGCAGTGCACGATGGCAGAAGATCAAAATATTTCAACTAGCCTATTACAAGGCGCTTTGATGCCCAAAAGAATAATTATTTGTTGCCCAGAATGCTATATGCGAAAATCAAACCGGCTGCCGGATTATGATTCGTCACCAGGCTGACGTGAAATTGAAGGATCATCTCGCGTCGGTTCAACCTCCTCCTCATCACCAAGTGGCTGGAAGTCAAGGTTGGCCCAATCAATCCTGGTTAAGGCTTGGAAGACAGCTTCGTTGCTTATAAGATTGGACGATTCAACGTCAGGAGCATATGTGTGCTTACGAATTGGAGGGATAAGATTCTTTGCGTCTTTCACAGCTGCATCAACCCGTTTGGTGTCTGCATCATAGCTGGACCGATGGACAGACAAGTCAACTTCTTCGGCCAATTGGCTTGCCAGCGGGCGCATCTCCTTCGTCAAGGCTTTAAGGGCTTCATTATCAAAGTCTGACTCGTCTTCTTGTTGGCCAGGATAGCCCTTTGCGATATCTGCCCGATCAAGATCAACAATCCAAGCTTTGGCCCGAGATAGTGTTGTTAAAGCGCCAGCCCTCGCAGCAGCTCGCTTTACCTCTTCTATCTGGGCAGGGGTCATAGACAATTTGGCCAACATACCCTTGATCAACGTTGGTGCCGGTTTGTGGTAGGAGGCCGCACAGATGACTCATTGAGCACCAGTATACAATTGTTCTATCAACATATAGGCTGCTTTCAATTTCATTTGCATATTCGAGCCCAGATGAGCAACACGACTACCTACAACGGTTTAAGAATTTGCTGTTAAACCGGCAACTTCAAATATGTTTAAGAAAGGTTCTTACAAAGAGTACTTACCAAATATTGCAGAAGTCATAGCATTGACATGATGCTTTAGCCCACTTAGCTCTTCTGCCACTGGTTTAAGAGCTGCTTCGGCATCTTCAGCCCGCTTTAATAGAGCAGCCTTCTCGGTTTCCCAATCTGCCCGCTCGCTTTTGAAACCATCCTTTAATTGCTCCATGGCAGTTAAAGCGCCCCTCAGTTCATCTTTGGCCTTGGAGGTTTCTGCTTGCTGGGACTTGATGTTTTCTTGAAGATCGGCAATCTGGGAATCTTTGTTGCTCAAGTCAGCCTGCAAAAGACAGATGATGATGTTAAGATTTTCTCAAAGTCCCAAGCACATAACAACTTATACACTTGGCACTTGGGGGCTAATGCGGATTGTTTCTTTTTTGACTATTGTTCAAAGTCCCAAGGCTCAATACAAGTATTAATCTTGGCACTTGGGGGCTAATGCGTAATTGATCAGAAAAATCAAAGGTGAAGGAATTCAACAAGGACAAGTTTTGAACAGGAAGTCTCGATTCATCTTGAAGAGGTGAACCGGCCCTTGGGGGCTACACAGTTGAAGTCGTTTTTATCCAAAGTCCCGGTTCAACTTGAGGAGATTAACCAGCCCTTGGGGGCTACAATGGAGTTGATATACAGTACAAAGAAAATTTATAAAAGTGTTTGGAATGGAAGCTACCTCATAGCGCTCCTTCATCAAGTTGACTAAATCGGCCTCATAGTCACGACTTGCATATAGGCGGTTTAGGTATCCAGAGTGAAGTTCTTGAGCGGTGAGATGAGCACAGCTTGACAGATCAGTCTTAGCAGCAGATTCCACTTTCGCACTGTGCTTTGACAAAGCGACAGGATTGCCAGGAGAAGTATGGCCAAAACCGGTAATCACAACATCATAAGTTGCTTTATTAGGGCTCACCAGTTTATCTGAGGCTTTGGCCGGGCTCGGTGGATCAGTAGTAGGACTTGGAGGATTGGCAGTCGGACTTGGTGGATCGACATGAGGACTAGCCGGGTTAACTTCTGGCGGATCAACATCAGTGTCCTGACCTTGTGGCACAGGATCATCCATAGCAATATCAGCATCTCCACCAGCACCTTCTGAGGTCCTCTCCGGTTCAATCTCATCAGTGGGAGCATTTGTTTTCGCTTTCTTGCTGAGTCAGGCTTTGGCGCTGCAAAATGGCAAACAGAGGTTAATATGGTAAACCGGCGCAAGAAGGCAAAGCTAAAATTATTATGCTTACCCAGGGACGGTCTTGAGGGGAGGCATCTGTGTGGTTGACAAATCGCCAGAGGATGAATTGGAAGTTACCTGATAATTTGAGTCAAACGGATTAAGAGGGTATCGGAAGTAACCCGCCAAGGGATAAGACTTGTTAGAATTACAAGAGACCTCCGCACGGCGCTTCCGGATTGGGGTGCCTGGTAAACCAGAGGAAGTGACTTGCTGGCCACTGTGCCGGGTTGTGCGACGAGCTTCAGGATGATGTGTCTTCAAAGAAAATTCTGGATCCAAATGAGTGAGAGGATGTGAATGTTTCACTTTCTGGACTGCGCGATAGAGTTTTCATACTGGCACAAGATCGGAATTGGAGGAAAGGGAGATTACCTCTATGTGGTCAGCACGACTGGCTTCCACATCATCCTGGTAATGGTCGTTGTCAATAAGATGTATGAAAAATGAACCGAGGGAGTCAAGTTCTACCTCTTGTTCTGAGTCATCAACATCTTTGGGCGGATCAGAGGACTCGGCAGTTTTCTTCTTTGCTGGCCTTTTTGTGGCCTTGCTCTTAGAACGAGGAGCTCTCACCGGTTTGTCTTGTGGTTTTGCTGGTTTATCTTGAGTTTTCCTCTTTTGGAAAGGATCTTTGGCCTGTAAGAATAAACAAAAGGCTATCAGAAAAATGTTAAAGGGGAGATAGATTAAAAAGCAGAAGGATAAATTCTTACCGCTGGCGGCTTGTTGGAGGCATAAATGGGACGCAACCCAGTCTTGCTGCACTCAGAAATCGGTTCATCTAGCATCTTTTTGACAGACTCAATGACTTCATCATCATTCATCTGTATTTCAGTGTGCCGTTGAGGGTCTTTGACATCCCCGGTATATTCATGCATTAACCTGGTGCGGCGGCTTAAGGGCAGGATACCCCATGAAACCCAACAACGGACGAGGTGAATGCCGGTTAAGCCGTTTGCTAGAAGAGCCCGGAGCTTAGCAAGCTGTGGTGCATATGTTTGTCATTCATTGGCTGTAAGCCGCTAAGGCAGTGGATGTCCATTGCTGAGTCGGTAAGCACGGTAACCCGGCAGAGGATTTTCATCAGTAGGGGCGGTGTTCTGACAGTAGAACCATGTCTGATTCCAGTCCTTGGGGTGGCTGTGATGTTTGGCATGAGGAAAATCGACTTATTTCCTCTTTTGAATTAACACTACGCCAAATTTAGTATTGGGGCCGTCTGAAAATTTAGTACGGCGGTTTAAGTGGAAGAAATCTCTGAAGAGTTCAACAGTCGGTTCTTCTTGTAGATAAACTTCACAGAACACTTGGAAATTGCAGATGTTGGACACAGAGTTCGGTCCAATGTCTTGAGGATGGAGTTGGAAGTTGGCAAGTAGATCACGGAATTTTTTTGATCTGGGAGGGCTAAACCCTCGGTCCAGATGCTGCATAAACACAACCACTTCTTCATCTTGAGGTTTAGGAGGGTTTTCGGCACCAGGGACTCTCCAATGAATGACTTCCTTATTTGCCAAAGCGCCAGTTAGAACATATCCAGTGAGTTGTTCTTCTGTAATCCGGGAGGGAACCCAATTGCAAGAAGAGAATTGTTTGGCCATTTTTGATGACGAACTGTAAAGGAAGTTTACAAGCCGTTTCACGGTTCAAGATTGATACACATAAACCGGTGTCAAACCGGGGAATTTAATCAAAGCATGTGTGTGTGTATTAAGCCGGATACTGATGATCAGGTAAAGATGGCGGTTTAAGTATGGGCTAATGGTATCTCGCGGATTATCATTTTTACAAGTTAAACCGCCTACAGTCGTATGGAGAAAAACAGATCTGAAAATTGCTAAGTGCTACGCAAACAGGTTTCACAAGCTAAGGATTATCATTATGGATCTAACACAGTTTAGGGAAAAAAATATCAAAGCCCTAAAATGGCGATAGCAGAACAGAAAGGATCCAGATGGGATCTGTTTGTGGTCCTAAAGATACTATGGTGAGGCGAAATAATATAAAGCTTCGGCCACAAAGGAAAGATGTGAAGCTTATCTAGATTCAATGAGACAGTAAGATCAAACAACGAACGCGGACGAACACTGATGAACATGGATGAATACCGAAACCCTAATGTAGATCTAGGTTTGAGGAAAGAAGGCTTACCGGATTCACAGGAGTGGTGGAGGAGAGCCGCGGATCTCTGGTACGTTCAGATTGATGCAGCGGCCAGGGTGATGCAGCGCTTGAAGGTCGATGGCGGCGGTGGAGCTGTCGGGCTTAGAGCGACGAGAGGAAGAAGAAGAAGCGCGGAAGGGGAAAAGGGAAAGACCCCTGGGCCTATTTATAAGGCGAATGGATAAGAAGGCAAGCGCGGGGATCGAGGAGCCCAAAGCGGAAAATGAGGCACAGTTGTTGCCTCGATCTTCGGAAGTTAATTAATAAAGGGAATCTTTATGACTTTTTTATATAGAGATGACGTCATGATGATTTACTGCAATTTAAAAAGATGACATCATGGCGGTTTACCAAAGCTCACAGGGAGAAGATATCATGGCGGTTTACGAGGATCATAAGAAGATGTTCAGGGAATTTTTCTAGGTATTGAAGATTGACATTAACAGGTTCAAATCAATCGGGGCCTGATGTTGGGGATATAACTACTGAGTGTAAACCGCCCAGGAGGGGCCGGTTTACGCTCATCTATATTGCAGCCCATGAAGACAAGGAGTATGGCGCTCTACTGTTATAGCTTAGAGGCCCAGAGCCCAAAGGCGGATTAGGGCCCATAGTAGTAAACCGCCATAGTTGTCTAACTTGTATTGTAAGTTAGGGAAGGGAAGAGACCGAGCCGGACACTTGTATGAGCCGGCCTCGGGATTCTGTAAACCGGCCAGGCGTCAACCTGTGTATATAAAGGGACGACCCGGTGGTGGTTCATGAACAAGAAATAACAGCTCGAGATATAGGTAAAGAGGATTCGCTCCCTGCTCATCGAGATCAATCAATCCCGCAACAACTGGATCGTAGGCTTTTACCTTCACCGCAAGGGGCCGAACCAGTACAAACTTCCTGTGTCCTTTGTTCCGGTTTAACCCCTTTAAGCTAATCTCGTTGCGATGGCTCCACAACTAAGTCCTTCTGCTAGGACATCTGATGTGTTAATTCCACGACAGTACCCGTGGTATAAACCATGTTTGTAGTGAATAATTGTCCTGCGTACAAAAAAATATAGCAGGGCGGAGTAGTACTGCTCAGATGTTTTAATATGTATATAAAAATAGATTGGGTGAATAGCACCTGGTATCTTTATCGGATGAACGCAGACGCCGACGCTGGATAATGTTGGACATAGTTGATAAAATATCAGATGGTCAATTCATCTAATGATGTACGTGCCGGTACTTATTCAGCAAATCAAACATGAGATACTTGACTGATTTGTGTGCATGCATCTCGTCTTGGTCCTTTCCATCCAATAAAAAGTAGTAATACTATTTCTTGGTTCTCGCACAAACTCTGCTGGTATTTATCCTTCACATGGGACGGAGAGTAGTAGCACTTGGTCTAACTCATATATTAGAATGCCCCTGGTTTGTTAGTAGCAGGAGCATCGATTTCTCTCTCTTTTTTAAACTCCAACGTGCTTAGAACTACAGCGGCGGTTTTTTGAGATAACTGAAATGCCGCCGGCTCAGGACCGTGGTAGAAACCGAAGTAGAAGCGGCGTGGACGCCGGCGGGTCAACAGGGAGGCAGCCCCGGATAGACAGCTGCGAAAGCGGCCAATTTGACTGAACTTTCATCTACTACCACATTGGTTAATAGCATGCTCTTGGTCAATCGTAGAAATGCTTTTGCAAACCGCATGTGCATTCCCTGAGTAACTTGAATGTGCAGTGGCACAAATAATATACTGATAAATAATCCTCCAATTACTATAGCGGTGAAACAGACTTCAGACATACACAACATTTCGGTCTTTTACTGGAAAAGCCAAGTTCCTTCCTCCAGATGTGTGAAGCGGCAGGTAGTCTTCAGCTTCTTGTATTTAGAAGAGGATACAGCAGAGGGGCGCTAGCGACTTGATCGGCCGGCGTCGGCGGCTTTTGACACAGAACCGCAGGCCAAAACAGCGGAAGTGGCTATAAGTGAGCCGTTCTGTCGGGCCGGCTCGCAACGAGGCGGGTCAATAGCCTGCCTCAGGGCGGCTCGTAGACAAGGACTGTCCGACGAGGCAGTGTCTTGCCGTGCGAGGCCACAGAGGAATAGACTGGGTCGTGATCTTCCTTTTGGTAATTGAAAACTGAACCATTACTACTGGAAATATGCGCTAGAGGCAATAATAAAGTTATTATTTTTTTCCTTATTTCATGATAAATGTTTGTTATTCATGCTAGAATTGTATTAACCGGAAACATAATACATGTGTGAATACATAGACAAACATAGTGTCACTAGTATGCCTCTACTTGACTAGCTCGTGAATCAAAGATGGTTAAGTTTCCTAACCATAGACCTGAGTTGTCATTTGATTAACAGGATCACATCATTAGGAGAATGATGTGATTGACTTGACCCATTCCGTTAGCTTAGCACTTGATCGTTTAGTATGTTGCTATTGCTTTCTTCATGACTTATACATGTTCCTATGACTATGAGATTATGTAACTCCCATTTACCGGAGGAACACTTTGTGTGCTACTAAAAGTCACAATGTAACTGAGTGATTATAAAGGTGCTCTACAGGTGTCTCCGAAGGTACTTGTTGAGTTGGCGTATTTCGAGATTAGGATTTGTCACTCTGATTGTCGGAGAGGTATCTCTGGGCCCTCTCGGTAATGCACATCACTATAAGCCTTGCAAGCAATGTAGCTAATGAGTTAGTTACGAGATGATGCATTACGTAACGAGTAAAGAGACTTGCCAGTAACGAGATTGAACTAGGTATTGAGATACCGACAATCGAATCTCGGGAAAGTAACATACCGATGACAAAGGGAACAACGTATGTTGTTATGCGGTTTGACCGATAAAGATCTTCGTAGAATATGTGGGAGCCAATATGAGCATCCAGGTTCCGCTATTGGTTATTGACCGGAGACGTGTCTCGGTCATGTCTACATAGTTCTCGAACCCGTAGGGTCCGCATGCTTAAAGTTCGATGACGGTTATATTATGATTTTATGTGATTTGATGTACCAAAGGTAGTTCGGAGTCCCGGATGTGATCACGTACATGACGAGGAGTCTCGAAATGGTCGAGACATAAAGATCAATTTATTGGACAACTATATTTGGACACCGGAATGGTTCCGGGTGAGATTGGGACAATACCGGAGCACCGGGAAGTATATGGGCCTTAATGGGCTTTAGTAGAAAGGAGGGGAAAGGAGCAAGGGAGGGGGCGCCCCCCCAAGCCCAATCCGAATTGGGAGGGGGGCCGCCCCCCTTTCCTTCCTCCCTCCTTCCTCTTCCTTCCCTTTCCCTCTCCAAATAGGAAAAGGAGGAGTCCTACTCCCCCCCTTGGGCGCGCCTCCTCCTCCCGGCCGGCCCCCTCCTCCACTCCTTTATATATGGGAGAGGGGGCACCCCATAGACACAACAATTGATCCATTGGATCTCTTAGCCGTGTGTGGTGCCCTACTCCACCATAGTCCACCTCGATAATATCATAGCGGTGCTTAGGCGAAGCCCTGCATCGGTAGAACATCATCATCATGACCATGCCGTCGTGCTGACGGAACTCTCCCTCAAAGCTCGGCTGGATCGGAGTTCGAGGGACGTCATCAAGCTGAACGTGTGCTGAACTCGGAGGTATCGTGCGTTCAATACTTGATCGGTCGGATCGTGAAGACGTACGACTACATCAACCGCTTTTTGCTAATGCTTCTGCTTGCGGTCTACGAGGGTACGTGGACACACTCTCCCCTCTCGTTTCTATGCATCACCATAATCTTACATGTGCGTAGGAAATTGTTTGAAATTACTATGTTCCCCAACAGTGGTATCAGAGCCTGGTTTTATGCATAGATGTTATATGCACGAGTAGAACACAAGTGAGTTGTGGGTGATACAAGTCATATTTCTTACCAGCATGTCATACTTTGGTTCAGCGGTATTGTTGGATGAAGTGGCCCGTACCGACATTACGTGTACACTTACACGAAACTGGTTTTACCGCCATGCTTTGCACACAGGTGACTAGCGGGTGTCAGTTTCTCCAACTTTAGTTGAACCGAGTGTGGCTATGACCGGTCCTTGAGAAGGTTAAAACAACACTAACTTGATGAACTAGCGTTGTGGTTTAGGTAAGAATGGTTCTTGTTCAGCCCGTAGCAGCCACGTAAAATTTGCAACAACAAAGTAGAGGACGTCTAACTTGTTTTTGCGGGGCATGTTGTAAAGTGATATGGACAAGGCATGATGCTATATTTTATTGTATGAGATGATCATGTTTTGTAACGGAGTTATTGGCAACTGGCAGGAGCCATATGGTTGTCGCTTTATTGTATGGAATGCAATAGCCCTGTAATTACTTTACTTTATCACTAAGCGGTAGCGATAGTCGTAGAAGCAATAGTTGGCGAGACGACAACGATGCTACGATAGAGATCAAGGTGTCATGCCGGTGATGATGGTGATCATGACGGTGCTTCGGAGATGGAGATCACAAGCACAAGATGATGATGGCCATATCATATCACTTATATTGATTGCATGTGATGTTTATCTTTTATGCATCTTATCTTGCTTTGATTGACGGTAGCATTATAAGATGATCTCTCACTAAATTTCAAGATAAAAGTGTTCTCCCTGAGTATGCACCATTGCCAAAGTTCGTCGTGCCCAGACACGACGTGATGATCAGGTGTGATAAGCTCTACGTCCATCTACAATGGGTGCAAGCCAGTTTTGCACACACAGAATACTCGGGTTAAACTTGACGAGCCTAGCATATGCATATATGGCCTCGGAACACTGACACTGAAAGGTCGAGCGTGAATTATATAGTAGATATGATAAACATAGTGATGTTCACCATTGAAAACTACTCCATTTCACGTGATGATCGGTTATGGTTTAGTTGATTTGGATCACATGATCACTTAGATGATTAGAGGGATGTTTGTCTAAGTGGGAGTTCTTAAGTAATATGATTAATTGAACTTAAATTTATCATGAACTTAGTACCTGATGGTATTTTGCAGGTCTATGTTATTGTAGATAGATGGCTTGTGCTGTTGTTCCGTTGAATTTTAATGCGTTCCTTGAGAAAGCAAAGTTGAAAGATGATGGTAGCAATTACACGGACTGGGTCCGTAACTTGAGGATTATCCTCATTGCTGCACAGAAGAATTATGTCCTGGAAGCACCGTTGGGTGCCAGGCCTGCTGCAGATGCAACTGACGACGTTAAGAACGTCTGGCAGAGCAAAGCTGATGACTAATCTATAGTTCAGTGTGCCATGCTTTACGGCTTAGAACCGGGACTTCAACAACGTTTTGAACGTCATGGAGCATATGAGATGTTCTGGGAGTTGAAGTTAATATTTCAAGCAAATGCCCGGATTGAGAGATATGAAGTCTCCAATAAGTTCTATAGCTGCAAGATGGAGGAGAATAGTTCTGTCAGTGAACATATACTCAAAATGTCTGGGTATAACAATCACTTGATTCAACTGGGAGTTAATCTTCCGGATGATAGTGTCATTGACAAAATTCTTCAATCACCGCGACCAAGCTACAAGAGCTTCGTGATGAACTATAATATGCAAGGGATGAAGAAGACAATTCCCAAGCTCTTCGCAATGCTAAAGGCTGCGGACGTAGAAATCAAGAAGGAGCATCAAGTGTTGATGGTCAACAAGACCACCAATTTCAAGAAAAAGGGTAAAGGGAAGAAGAAGGGGAACTTCAAGAAGAACGGCAAACAAGTTGCTTCTGTAGAGAAGAAACCCAGGTGTGGACCTAAGCCTGAGACTAAGTGCTTCTACTGCAAACAGACTGGTCACTGGAAGCGGAACTACCCCAAGTATTTGGCGGATAAGAAGGATGGCAAGGTGAACAAAGGTATATGTGACATACATGTTATTGATGTGTACCTTACCAGAGCTCGCAGTAGCACCTGGGTATTTGATACTGGTTCTGTTGCTAATATTTGCAACTCGAAACAGGGACTACGGATTAAGCGGACACTGGCTAAGGATGAGGTGACGATGCACATGGGAAATGGTTCCAAAGTCGATGTGATCGCCGTCGGCACGCTACCTCTACATCTACCTTCGGGATTAGTTTTAGACCTGAATAATTGTTATTTGGTGCCAACTTGAGCATGAACATTATATCTGGATGTTGTTTGATGCGAGACAGTTATTCATTTAAATCTGAGAATAATGGTTGTTCTATTTATATGAGTAATATCTTTTATGGTCATGCACCCTAAAAGAGTGGTGTATTTTTGATGAATCTCGATAGTAGTGATACACATATTCATAATGTTGAGGCCAAAAGATGCAGAGTTGATAATGATAGTGCAACTTATTTGTGGCACTACTGTTTGGGTCATATTGGTGTAAAGCGCATGAAGAAACTCCATACTGATGGACTTTTGGAATCATTTGATTATGAATCACTTGGTACTTGCGAACCATGCCTCATGGGCAAGATGACTAAAACGCCGTTCTCCAGAACTATGGAGCGAGCAACTGATTTGTTGGAGATCATACATACTAATGTATGTGGTCCAATGAATGTTAAGGCTCCCGGCGGGTATCGTTATTTTCTCACCTTCACAGATGATTTAAGCAGATATGGGTATATCTACTTAATGAAACATAAGTCTGAAACATTTGAAAAGTTCAAAGGATTTCAGAATGAAGTTGAAAATCATCTTAACAAGAAAATAAAGTTTCTACGATCTGATCGTGGAGGAGAATATTTGAGTTACGAGTTTGGTCTACATTTGAAACAATGCGGAATAGTTTCGCAACTCACGCCACCCGGAACACCACAGCGTAATGGTGTGTCCAAACGTCATAATCATACTTTTCTAGATATGGTGCGATCTATGATGTCTCTTACTAATTTACCGCTATTATTTTGGGGTTATGCTTTAGAGACCGCTGCATTCACATTAAATAGGGCACCATCAAAATCCTATGAGACGATGCCTTATGAACAGTGTTTGGCAAGAAACCAAAGTTGTCGTTTCTTAAAGTTTGGCGCTGTGATGCTTATGTGAAAAACCTTCAACCTGATAAGCTCGAACCCAAATCGGAGAAATGTGTCTTCATAGGATACCCAAAGGAAACTGTTGGGTACACCTTCTATCACAGAACCGAAGGCAAGACATTTGTTGCCAAGAATGGATCCTTTCTAGAGAAGGAGTTTCTCTCGAAAGAAGTGTGTGGGAGAGAAGTAGAACTTGATGAGGTAACTGTACCTGCTCACTTATTGGAAAATAGTTCATCACAGAAATCGGTTCCTGTGACGACTACACCAATTAGTGAAGAAGCTAATGATATTGATCATGAAACTTCAGATCAAGTTACTACCAAACCTCGTAGGTCAACCAGAGTAAGATCTGCACCAGAGTGGTACGGTAATCCTATTCTGGAGGTTATGTTACTTGACCATGGCAAACCTACGAACTATGAGGAAGCGATGATGAGCCCAGATTCCACAAAATGGCTTGAGGCCATGAAATCCGAGATGGGATCCATGTATGAGAACAAAGTATGGACTTTGGTTGACTTGCCCGATGATCGGCAAGCCATCGAGAATAAATGGATCTTCAAGAAGAAGACTAACACTGATGGTAATGTTACTGTCTACAAAGCTCGACTTGTTGCAAAAGGTTTTCAACAAGTTCAAGGGGTTGACTATGATGAGACTTTCTCACCCGTAGCGATGCTTAAGTCTGTCCAAATCATGTTAGCAATTGCCGCATTTTATGATTATGAAATTTGGCAAATGGATGTAAAAAACTGCATTCCTGAATGGATTTCTGGAAGAAGAATTGTATATGATGCAACTAGAAGGTTTTGTCGATCCAAAAGGTACTAACAAAGTGTGCAAGCTCCAGCGATCCATTTATGGACTGGTGCAAGCCTCTCGAAGTTGGAATAAACGCTTTGATAGTGTGATCAAAGCATATCGTTTTGTACAGACTTTTGAAGAAGCCTGTATTTACAAGAAAGTGAGTGGGAGCTCTATAGCATTTCTAATATTATATGTGGACGACATATTGTTGATTGGAAATGATAAGAATTTCTGGATAGCATAAAAGCATACTTGAATAAAAGTTTTTCAATGAAAGACCTCGGTGAAGCTGCCTATAAATTGGGCATGAAGATCTATAGAGATAGATCAAGATGCTTAATTGGACTTCCACAAAGTACATACCTTGATAAAGTTTTGAAAAAGTTAAAAATGGATCAAGGAAAGAAAGGGTTCTTGCCTGTAATACAAGGTGTAAAATTGAGTCGGACTCAATGCCCGACCACTGCAGAAGATAGAGAGAAAATGAAAGATGTTCCCTATGCGTCAGCCATAGGCTCTATCATGTATGTAATGCTGTGTACCAGACCTGATGTGTGCCTTGCTATTAGTTTAGCAGGGAGGTACCAAAGTAATCCAGGAGTGGAACACTGGACAACGGTCAAGAACATTCTGAAATACCTGAAAAGGACTAAGGATATGTTTCTCGTTTATGGAGGTGACAAAGAGCTAGTCATAAATGGTTATGTCGATGCAAGCTTTGACACTAATCCGGACGATTCTAAATTGCAAAACGGGTACATGTTCATATTGAACGGTGGAGCTGTCAGTCGGTGCAGTTCTAAACAAAGCGTCATGGCAGAATCTACATGTGAAGCAGAGTATATAGCTGCTTCGAAAGCAGCAAATGAAGGAGTCTGGATGAAGGAGTTCATATCCGATCTAGGTGTCATACCTAGTGCATCGGGTCCAATGAAAATCTTTTGTGACAATACTGGTGCAATTGCCTTGGCAAAGGAATCCAGATTTCACAAGAGAACCAAACACATCAAGAGACGCTTCAATTACATTCGGGACCAAGTCCAAGTGGGAGACATAGAGATTTGCAAGATACATACGGATCTGAATGTTGCAGACCCGTTGACTAAGCCTCTTCCACGAGCAAAACATGATCAGCACCAAGGCTCCATGGGTGTTAAAATCATTACTGTGTAATCTAGATTATTGACTCTAGTGCAAGTGGGAGACTGGAGGAAATATGCCCTAGAGGCAATAATAAAGTTATTATTTATTTCCTTATTTCATGATAATTGTTTATTATTCATGCTAGAATTGTATTAACCGAAAACATAATACATGTGTGAATACATAGACAAACATAGTGTCACTAGTATGCCTCTACTTGACAAGCTCGTGAATCAAAGATGGTTAAGTTTCCTAACCATAGACATGAGTTGTCATTTGATTAACGGGATCACATCATTAGGAGAATGATGTGATTGACTTGACCCATTCCATTAGCTTAGCACTTGATCGTTTAGTATGTTGCTATTGCTTTCTTCATGACTTATACATGTTCCTATGACTATGAGATTATGCAGCTCCCGTTTACTAGAGGAACACTTTGTGTGCTACCAAATGTCACAACATAACTGGGTGATTATAAAGGTGCTCTACAGGTGTCTCCGAAGGTACTTGTTGAGTTGGCGTATTTCAAGATTAGGATTTGTCACTCTGATTGTCGGAGAGGTATCTCTGGGCCCTCTCGGTAATGCACATCACTATAAGCCTTGCAAGCAATGTAGCTAATGAGTTAGTTACGGGATGATGCATTACGTAACGAGTAAAGAGACTTGCCGGTAACGAGATTGAACTAGGTATTGAGATACCAACGATCGAATCTCGCGCAAGTAACATACCGATGACAAAGGGAACAACGTATGTTGTTATGCGGTTTGACCGATAAAGATCTTTGTAGAATATGTGGGAGCCAATATGAGCATCCAGGTTCGGCTATTGGTTATGGACCGGAGACGTGTCTCGGTCATGCTTACATAATTCTCCAACCCGTAGGATCCGCACGCTTAAAGTTTGATGATGGTTATATTATGAGTTTATGTGTTTTGATGTACCAAAGGTAGTTTGGAGTCCCGTATGTGATCACGAACATGACAGGGAGTCTCGAAATGGTCGAGACATAAAGATCGATATATTGGACGACTATATTTGGACACCGGAATGGTTCCGGGTGAGATTGGGACAATACTGGAGCACCGGGAGGTTATCAGAACCCCCCGGGAGGTATATGGGCCTTAATGGGCTTTAGTGGAAAGGAGGGGAAAGGAGCAAGGGAGGGGGCACAGCCTCCCCCCCCCCCAAGCCCAATCCAAATATTCGAGAGCAGGATATACCTAAGACAGCTTTTACCACAAGGTACGGGCTATATGAGTATACCATTATGTCATTTGGTCTGACTAACGCACCTGCCTATTTCATGAACATGATGAAGAAGGTGTTTATGGAGTTTTTGGATAAGTTCGTCGTGGTATTCATTGATGACATATTGGTCTACTCGAAGAATAAAGAGGAGCATAAAGAGCATTTGCGTTTGGTACTTGGGAAGCTCAGAGAACATTAGTTATATGCCAAGTTCAGTAAGTGTGAGTATTGGTTGAAGGAAGTTGGATTCCTCGGACATGTTATATCCAGAGAAGGAATAGCAGTAGACCCCACCAAGGTTGTCACTGTGACAAATTGGCAAGCACCCACGTCAGTTGGAGAAATCCGGAGTTTTCTTGGACTCGCAGGATACTACAGGAGGTTCATCGAAAATTTCTCGAAGATTGCAAATCCTATGATAGATTTGTTAAAGAAGGACACCAAGTTCAAATGGACTGAGGAATGTGAGGCCAGGTTTCGAGAATTGAAGAAACGTTTGGTTACAGCTCTAGTGTTGATTCTTTCGGATCAACGCAAGGATGATCAAGTGTATTGCGACGCTTCTCGTCGAGGACTTGGAGCAGTGCTTATGCAGGAGGGAAGAGTTGTTTCATATGCCTCACAACAGCTTAAACCCCATGAGTTGAATTATGCTACACACCATTTGGAGTTAGCAGCCGTAGTTCATGCATTGAAGACATGGAGACATTTTCTCATCGGAAACCATTTTGAGGTGTACACGGATCACAAGAGTTTGAAGTATATCTTCATGCAGAAGGAGTTGAATCTCAGGCAGAGGGGATGGTTGGAGATCATCAAGGATTATGACATGAGGTTGCATTATCATCCCGAAAAGGCTAACGTAGTAGCCGATGCGTTGAGTCGAAAGAGTCATGTCAGTACGCTCATGACTGGAGAGTTACCCAAGGAGTTAGAGGATCTTTGTGAGCTATGTTTGGAGATAGTTCCGAGAGGCTATGTAGCAGCATTGGAGATTCAGTCTACTTTGATGGATAATATCAGAGAAGCTCAGAAGACGGACAAGGAGATTGTCGAGATAAAGGAAAGGATGAGCAAAGGAAAGGCAAAAGGATTTCGTGTAGATGAGAACGATACCTTATGGTTCGAGGACCGCGTATATGTGCCTAATGACCCAAAGATCAGGAAGTTGATTTTGCAGGAGGCCCATGATTCGCCTTATTCGATTCACCCAGGAAATAACAAGATGTATCTGGATTTGAAGGACAGTTTCTGGTGGACCGGAATGAAGAAGGATATTGCGGAGTATGTAGCAGTTTGTGATGTATGTTAGAGAGTGAAGGCAGATCATCAGAAACCATCAGGATTGCTACAGCCATTGTCGATACCCGAATGGAAGTGGGATAAACTAGGCATGGATTTTATCACGGGATTGCCCAGGACTCGTTCAGGCTATGACTCGATATGGGTTGTAGTCGATCGTTTGACGAAAGTAGCATATTTCATCCCAGTGAAGACCACTTACACCAGTGCTAAGTTGGCAAAGATATACATGACAAGGATCGTATGTCTGCATGGAGTTCCGAGGACCATTGTATCAGATAGAGGAACCCACTTTACCTCAAAGTTCTGGAATCAGTTGCATGAGACTTTGGGTACCAGGCTAGAATTTAGTACTGCCTTTAATCCACACATAGATGGACAAACCGAGAGAGTCAATCAGATTCTGGAGGACATGTTAAGAGCTTGTGCGCTAGATTATGGATCTAGTTGGGACGGCCATTTGCCATATGCAGAGTTCTCTTACAACAACAGCTATCAAGCCAGATTTAAGATGGCCCCTTTCAAAGCTTTGTACGGAAGGAGGTGCAGGACATCGTTGTTGTGGGATGAAGTGGGAGACCGTCAGTTGTTTGGACCAGATTTGATTAAGGAGTCTGAAGAGAAGGTTAAGCTGATTCGTGATAGACTCAAGGTAGTCCAGTCAGGCAGAAAAGCTATGCGGATTCTAAATGCAAGGAGACAATTTACGAAGTCGGAGACAGAGTGTATCTTCATGTGTCCCCACTTCGAGGAGTTAAGCGATTTGCAGTTAAGGGAAAGTTAGCACCACGTTTGTGGGACCATACAAAGTTTTGGAACGTATGGGAGAAGTTGCTTATAAGTTGGAATTGACCGAAGGATTGTCAGGAGTTCACAATGTGTTCCATGTTTCCCAGTTGAAGAAGTGCCACGCAGTGATGGCTGATATTCCTCTGAGAGATACAGTGCCACTGGAAGCGATTCAGTTGGATAGCGATTTGAACTACGAGGAGAAATCAGTCAAGATTCTTGAGTTTGCCAGCCGAGTCACATGCAGCAAGGTTGTCAAGTTCTGCAAAGTTCAGTGGAGCCACCATACCAAGGATGAAGCCACCTGGGAACGAGAGGAAGACCTACGGAAGGACCACCCTCACCTATTTTCTAGCCAACCTGAATCTCAAGGGCGAGATTCATCTTAAGGGGGGTTGGTTTGTAACATCCTAAATTTTCAATTTGGAATGTTATACATTAGATCATCATTGCATATCATATTTTATTGCATTCTGGCTTGATCCTAGAAATTCTACGCAACCCAAGGACCCACGGAGAGAGTTGGGGATTTCGTTATTTTCATATTTGAGTTTTCTCAAATTCTGTTAAGAGGATCATTTGATTTTAATTATTTTTCTCTTCGAATATTGTCACACCGTGCATTTTGTAACATTTCATTTTCATTATTAAAGCATGAAAATTTGGACCAACAAAAACTTTTTGCATTTTTTTTTGGCTTTTATTTGGAGTTGGTTTTCTCTCTGTGTTTCTTTCAAGTGCTTCTTGAAGTCAACTACTCTGCCCTCTATATTCCACCTCCTTACCCCAAGCTCCTGACCAATGACCATGCCATGTGAATAGTGCTATATGGAGTTTTCTTACAAAAATAATTTGGCCAGAAAGTATTTTCTAAAATTAGTTTTCCAAAAACCCCTGAATTGAGGTTTGCACTACAAGTACTTGATTAAGGGCAGTAAAAATCTTTCCAAAAATATATTAGACTCCTATTAGATATAGGATGCCCAGGAACCACAAAAATATAATTTTAAAAGTTACTGTTCTATTTTATTTAAAGGCTTTTTCTTAAGGCCAGAAATGGTCTTTAATAGGAAAAAAATTACTTTACTGTTTCAAAAATATTTGACAAAATTTAGGGAAACTCATAGGACATATATTGTCCATATATAAGAGTTTCAACACCTGGTCATGTTCAAAATATTGGTCAAATCCCTCTAAAACCCTTTCTGGATATTTCAAGCTTTTGAAATATTTACAAAGGAAATATTCTCCAAAAATTCCAGGAAAATTCCATCATGTCACATATGACATATTAGATGATCTTGCCAAGTCTCATGACTTGGAGAACAAGATAACACCATCAAAACCCCTCAAAACTATCTCTGTCCATTCTGAAGTTTGATCAACTTTACATTGCCAAGTATGTCCAAATGTGCTCAAACTTGGTGGACATGCTTCATTGGTCTAATGATGCATCTGGACCAAATGGCACAGGTTGGAGAATAGGAAGTCTTGGTCAAAGTGCCTCAAAACCCTCTCTGACCAGAATCAAGTTTGAACTACTTTGCACTACCAACTTTTTCTCCAGGACCCCAACTTTGGTGAGCCTGATCATGTGACCAAATAAGGCTACCACACCAAGTGGCACATCAAGGAGAAATGATTTACTCCACTGGATCTACACAAATCCATTTCTGCCCATTTCTAGGGTTTGCAAAAGTTGCATTGGCAACTTTGTCCAAATAAGCTCAAAATGGGTGGAAGGCCCTAAATATATGTGACATTTCACCCCTTGGAGTATCTTGGCCAGTGGGAGTCATTAGCTTACCCAAAACTCCATCAAACACCTTCTGGCAAAATACTAAAAAGCCTATTTTTGCCACTTTCACTAATCTCCTTGAGTTCATCTTTTTGCCACAACCCCTCCTCACTCCCCTCTGTCACTTAGACACTTTTCTACCCGAGGAAGCAATGTGGAGGAAGGAGGGAATCACGTTTGTCCTCTCTGGACAACAGCTTCCCTTCTCTCTCCCAGCCTCTCTCTCTCCCCTCTGCACCCCAGAGCATCCCAGGCTCTTTCCAGGTTTTGCCCCCTTCCACTGTAGCCTCCAGACAGAAAAGGACGCGCGCGCGACGCGGAAAACCCGCGGATGCCGGCCAAAGTCGCGCTCTGGAGCGCCTGCCAGAGCGCCGACCGTTGACACCGCGCCTCCCGACCGCCTCGTGCCTTCCCATCGCGCCAGTTGATGTGTCTTGACGTCTGCGACACGCCGCCGTGCCGTCCCCATTGTCTCTCCCTCTCTCTCCCCTCCTGCAGCGCGTGCCCGACGCCGTCCGGCTCGGCCAATGGCCGGCCTCACACGCGCGGGCGCCAGAACACTCCCCCGCTCTCTCTCCTCCTCCCTGGCGCCCTACTCCATCCCCACGAGCGCCGTGGACAGCTCCAACCTCTCTCCAACGGCTTCCAGAGCCGATCCCGCGGGCGCCCGTAGGCCACGCCCACGGTGAACCGCGGCCAGCCTATATAAGGCGCTCCCGAGCCCTTCTCTTCCTCCCTGTCGCCCCTCCACACACCCAATCCACCCCCGGAACCACCCACTTCTCTCCAGAGCCGCCCGAGCTCGAGATCGAGCTCGAGCTCCGCCGCCTCGGGTCGCCGTCGATCTGCGGGTACAGGCCTCCTCCGCTCCTTTTCTCTCTCGAACTGGACTCCCCTCGCCTCACTGATGCTTTCCCCTCTCTTTCCCCCTCGTTTTGCAGCCGGAAACGGCCGGAACCACCGGCGCCCGAAGCACCTCCGCCGCGGGACCTCGTCGCCGGCGAAGCAGGCCACCCCGGCGACCGTCTCCACCACCACCAGAACCGCGACTCGCTCCTGAGTCCAACGGTAGCCTCCGCGCCCCTTCCCGTGCCCTGTATCGCCGCCGGCGAGCTCGCCGTCGCCTCTGGCCGGAGGTAGACGACGGCCGCCGTGGGGCCGGCCCGTCAGCCACACGCCCTGACGGGTGGGATCCACCCGTCAGGTTTAAAACGTGCGCGCGCGCGCGCACCGATCCGCCGTCGGCTGAAGGCGTATTCAGCCTTTACGCCTTCGATGTGGCGGCCGCGTGGGCTGGGTTTCCCCCCCCCCTGGGCCTGCTGCTGCTGTGGCCTCTCTGGCCCAGTGGCACAGCGCCGTTTCTCTTTTTCCTTTTCTGTATTATTTCCAAAAATTCCACAGGACAGAATATTAATCCAAATGCATTGATTCCAATTTCTAAATTCCTAGAATATTGCAACCTATTTAATGGTGCAACTTTCATTCAAATCCAACCACCTTTTATTCTCTGTAAATATTTAAATGTGGTTTTTAGCATTTAAATAGGCCTTTGAAAATCCATAACTCCTATTTTGCTGCTCCAAAACCAAAACCAAAAGTTGTCCCCTTCCTAGCCTTCCTCTTAGTATTTTACAAAAATAAGTTGACATTTTTGTGAGCACTTTGACTTTTCTGTTTTTATTATTGTCTTATTTTCCCGTTGTTTTCTTGCGACGTTAGATCCCGTGTTTGACGAGGTAGCTGAGGAAGAAGGAGGAGCAGAGCCTGAAGACTTTGAAGATCAAGCCAACCAAGGCAAGCAGCCCTTTGACCATGACTATGATACCCCTTTATATGCATGTCATTTTTAGCTCTTTATTATCGATGCATCGGAATCATGATGAGATGGTGAACCACGTGGGTTGGTTACCACGATTACTTCCTCGTTGATACTTGCAGTGTGCATGGCCCTACCTTCTTATGAGGGTTATGCCGGTGGGAGTAGATAGGATGCAAATGTAGATGCTACGCAAATGGGGTGGGTTTGTGCATGGTGAAGGAGGCAATGTGATTTCAAAAGTCTTTTCGAAAACCCCGTCGGGTGCCACCTATGCCCGAGGGAGATGATGAGATGGGTGACCACTTGATGACGAAGTGGTGTGCCAAGGAAGGTGTGTGTTGTTTTCAAAACGGATTGGTCGGAGTTGCGACCGTTATTCCAACCTTACATGCGCGACCACTCTACCCTTATATGGGAAAGGGCATTATTGAGTACCTAGACCGATACTAGCTTGGAGCCCGCATTACTAGTGACGGGGGAGAGTTGGTGCTCTCTCTTGGGACGGGGTCGTGCCAGGTAGGGCGGCCATGACTGTTTTCACAGGGCACCGGACACACCGTTGGTACCCCGTGCTTGTGGTATGTGATGAAAATGGGAGCGAGGCTCCACAACTTTATGATGTGAAATGTTCGGCACGGGGGTTACTACCAATCGAGTGGACTCCATGTTAGTGTCGTCTAGGGAAAGGTAGTGATCGGGTGCTTACCCCGGGTACTTGAGGTACCGCGGGTCGTGGATGACACGGAAGTTCCCCGGATCTAGTGGGTAAAGTGTGCAACCTCTGCAGAGTGTAAAACTATTCGAATAGCCGTGTCCACGGTCAAGGACAGTTGGGTAACCGCTCTTGGGCTACGTCCACTTGTTTTCAAACCCGGTGTGTGTGAGATGATGGTGTTGTCTTGGATCAAGTCAGAGGACTTGACACGATTGAGATGGGTTGGTGCCCTCTCTGTTTATGATAAATGGGTTGGTGCCCCTTTCTATTTATGTTGATATCTGTGACCAGATCTTATGGTTACTTGAATTCTCTTGATGCATGCTTTATAGGATGTTGAACATGTCCTGCACTCAAAACTAGCTTTATGCAAAACTTTACCTATGTCATGCATTACTGTACCTTGAACCAAATCATGGGTTGCTTGCGAGTACATTCAAAGTACTCATTGGCTTGCCACTGGTTATTTAATTGACCAGGCATGGGAGAACCGGAGTTCGAAGAAGAGTTCTTTGGAGACGATCATGCGAACTAGGACGTTCCCAGTCAGAATGCCTGTAGGGTTAAGGCAGATGGCATGGGTTCTACTTATCGACGACGATTTCCGCTGCTATGTTTCATTTGATGTTCAGCCCTTAAGGCTTTATCGATGTAAGACTTGACCATGTTGGTCACTATTTGTGTAAGACGGTATGTATGGATGTAAGACTCTTGTTATTCAGCTTCTGTGTGTTCAGTGAGCATTGATCTCTGGGATCACTGTACACGTGCATTCGGTGATCACGACTTGCGAGTCGGGGTCCCCACAGAGCTGGTATCAGAGCCATCCTGACTGTAGGAAGCCTTAGTTAGCACGGACGTTAGTTAGAGCGAGACTATCCACCAGGTTACCCATATACCTATGTTTATGTTAGTATCCCAAACATAGGTCACATTCCTTTATTGACCCTTTCCCTTCCACTTTTTGTAGATGGCCGCCGTACCCGAGGACTTCCTGACCACTGGGTTTCCTGTGCTTCTTGAGGATAGCCTCAGGAAGTGCCAGTTCACTCGAGTCCCCACCTTCTCCTACCACGAGCACTGGGTCGACAGCACCAAGAGGGAGTATCACGTGGAGGTAGTCGTGAGGGCGAATGACGCCCCGACGAGCTGGTTCTTTGAGGGACCCCAGATGGCGACACTGCTTCTCGCCGTGGAGACTGCTGCCCTCAAGGCGCTGACTCGCCTCCGGGATCTCCTGCCAGAGATGGCGAGAGAGCCAGCCACTCGTTACCTGCCTTATCGTAAGGAAGGTGATGACGAGAGCAGCGCACCAGCACCACCCTTGGACGAGGGACTTTCTCTCCGCTTCCAGACCTACTTCAGCTTGTGTGCCGACAGTCTGGCACAACACCTGGCCTCGGAGTCGACGGAGCTTCGGAAGGAACTCCGCGAGACCAAGGAGCTCCTCCGCATAGTTCAGATGAAGGCAGACAGGATCAAGAAGGATGGAGCGCCCCCTGGACAGCCCGCAGTAGCGTATCGAGGCGGACGACCCCCACAGGTCGCACATGCCGAGGGACCACCTCAGCCACGCCGTATGACGGCAAAGGAGTACCGCAACCTCTTCAAGACGCCACCAGCAAAGCAGCGCCGTGTTCTGCTCCTTCACTCCCCCGCTTCCTCGAGCGATGAGGAGACCAAGACAGATGAAGATGAGGAGGAAGATCCAGAGGAGCCAGAATACCCGACCGAGCATTCCACCACTTAGACTCCGTTCAGGACTAGGATAGGCTAGCTCGTAGCCTATGGTAGGATAGGTCGTGTACCCCTTTTGCGAAGTCGAGTCCTTGTAATGGTTCTTGTGAAACCATGTTATGTTGCGTTTGCGTTCAGCTTGCTTTCATGAAGTCGTACTTTCCCTTCGGGAACTTGTAAACGACTACATTCCTCATTTGGTTTTAATGCATGAGTTTGGCCCTTCTGGCCTTTGTTTAACTTAAATTGTGTCACACCACCCCCTTACTAGGCATTCCATCTATACTGCTTTCCCTCATTGTTGTTCCCAATCATGAGACCTTGACCGCTCCAACAGGATGCCTGTTGTAACACGTACTGGTACCTCTACCCAGCCGCAAGAAGCCGGAGGTTCTGCTGAGGCCGGAGCCAGCCAGGACCAAGCCCAAGGACAGACTCCACCACCACCACCTCCTCCAAGCATGGATATGGCTCAGCTTCTCCAAGCCTTTCGAGAGGAGCGCCAAGCCAACACTGCAGCCCTCCAGATGATTGCTCAGGCTGTCAACCGCCAGCCGGCGGGGCACGGCCATGGACGTTCCACACTGGTGGAATTCAAGAAGCATGCACCACCCACTTTCATCGAGACTGCTGAACCCCTGGATGCAGACGACTGGGTCCGCACCATTGAGGATCTGCTGGCACTAGTCGGATGCACTGAGGACCGTGATAAAGTGGCGTATGCTGCCCACTGTCTCGGGGGGACTGCCAGAGCTTGGTGGGATGGATTCAAGGCTATGCATGTTGAGCAAGACATCACTTGGGACACCTTCAAGACGGAATTCCGCAAGGCCCACATCCCTTCTGGAATCATGGCCATCAAGAAGCGTGAGTTCCGAGCCCTGAAGCAAGGTAGTAGCACTGTCAAGGAGTACATGCAGAAGTTCAGTGTTCTCTCAAGGTATGCCCCTGAGGATGTCAGCACTGATGCTGCCAAAAGGGAGCGCTTCATGGAAGGCCTTAACCAGACTCTGCAGTACTCGCTTGTTGTGTGTGACTGCCCAACCTTTCCTGATCTGGTGAACAAGGCACTCATGCTTGAGGACAAGCGACGTGCCTTGGATGACACTCGTAAGCGCAAGATGATCAGCAAGGGTAGCTCCAGCAACCAGAAGCCTCGCCCGTGGCAGCCAGCCCCGGTCAAGCCAACCTATCAGCAGCCAAGAGCTCCTGCACCTCGCACCAACTATCCACCTCAGCAGTATGCCAACCCCAGGCCAGCTTACAACAACCCCAATAACAATGCTGGCAAGGGCGTCGTCCCCAATCAAGTCACTTGTTTCGGATGTGGACAGCCAGGGCATTACTCCAAGAATTGCCCCAACAAGAAACCTGACGCCCCGCGCCCCAATGCGCAGAACCCGGGACAAGGCCGTGGAATGCCACCAAGGAACCAAGCTCCCCGCAACTTGCCCAACAATGGCAGGGGTCGTGTGAATCATGTCACCGCGGAAGAAGCCCAGGAAGACCCGGACGTCGTGCTGGGTACGTTCCTTGTCAATTCAGCACCCGCAACTGTTTTGTTTGATTCTGGAGCCACGCATTCTTTTGTCACCCAAAGTTTTGCATTAAAAAGTGGCATGACCCCTACACCCCTGAATAACCCTATGGTGGTACAAACCCCCGGAGCAGAGATGAGAGCCAAGATAGGATGTAAAGGAGTCGGGATTACCATTAACGGGGTAGACTTCCTAGCAGACCTTATCATCCTAAAATCACAAGGCTTGGATGTGATCTTGGGAATGGATTGGCTCAGCAAGCACCAAGGCTTGATTGATTGCGCCAACCGGACGGTCACTATGACCAATGACCGAGGAGTCAAAGTCAAATTTGCCTCCAACCCCTCTTCTGCTCAAGCCAACCAAGCCAACTGTCTGACTGAAGTTGGATTGGAACAAGTGCCGGTAGTATGCGAGTATCCCGATGTTTTTCCTGATGAGCTACCAGGAATGCCTCCTGACCGAGACATTGAGTTCATCATCGAGCTCATACCCGGAGCAGGACCCATCTATAAGAAGCCTTATAGGATGGGATCGGAGGAGTTAGCAGAATTGAAGAAGCAGTTGGAAGAGCAGTTGAGGAAGGGATTTATCCGCCCTAGTGCCTCCCCTTGGGGATCACCTGTTCTGTTTGTGGCAAAGAAGGACGGTACCATCCGCTTATGCATTGACTACCGCTCCCTCAACGAGGTTACAATCAAGAACAAGTACCCACTTCCCAAGATTGAAGATCTGTTTGATCAACTCAATGGGGCCAAGGTGTTCTCCAAGATCGACCTCAGATCTGGGTACTACCAACTGAAGATCAGACCCCAAGATATTCCGAAGACGGCATTCGTAACCAGATATGGCCTGTATGAATGCACGGTCATGTCCTTTGGGTTGACCAATGCCCCAGCTTACTTCATGTATCTCATGAATAAGGTCTTCATGGAATATTTGGACAAGTTCGTCGTCGTCTTCATTGATGACATTCTTGTCTTCTCGAAGTCGGAAGAAGAGCACGAGCAACACTTGAGGATGGTCCTAGACAAGCTTCGAGAGCACCAACTGTATGCCAAGTTCAGCAAGTGTGAATTCTGGCTGCGTGAAGTTGGATTTCTGGGACATGTTCTAACAGAAGAGGGATTGTCAGTCGACCCTGCCAAGATAGAAGCCGTGACTGAATGGCAATCCCCGAGCAATGTGAAGGAAGTCAGAAGCTTCCTCGGACTCGCGGGATATTACCGCAAGTTCGTTGAAGGATTCTCAAGCATTGCCCGACCCATGACTCAGCTCTTGAAGAAGGACAAGAAGTTCGAATGGACGCCGAAGTGCGAAGAAAGCTTCCAGGAGCTGAAGAAGAGGCTAACCACCGCTCCAGTTCTGGCCACACCAGATATACACAAGGAGTTTGTGATATATTGTGATGCGTCAAGAATCGGACTGGGAGGTGTTCTGATGCAAGAAGGCAGAGTCGTGGCCTACCTTTCAAGGCAGCTACGACCTCACGAAGAGAACTACGCTACTCATGACCTTGAGCTAGCAGCAGTGGTTCATGCCCTGAAGACTTGGCGACATTACCTCTTGGGGAAGCGATGTGAGGTATACACGGATCACAAAAGTCTGAAGTATATTTTCACTCAGAGGGAATTGAACATGAGGCAGAGAAGATGGCTGGAGTTGATAAAGGATTATGACCTCAGTGTTCAATACCACCCTGGAAAGGCTAATGTGGTAGCAGACGCGTTGAGCAGGAAGGCTTGCTCCTTGAATGCTATGCTAAAGCACAAGCTACCCGCCTTGTATGAAGAACTTGAAAGCTTCGGGTTGGAACTGGTTGCACCAGGATTCTTGGCCAGCCTCGAAGTTAAGCCTACCTTGATGGATGATATCAAGAAAGCTCAGAAGGGGCATGAGAGTATTGAAGGCATCAAGAGGAAGATCAAGGCAGGCAAAGCCTCAGGATTCTCAGAAGATGAGGAAGGAATTGTGTGGTTTGGGAATCGCATCTGCGTGCCCAACAAGGTTGAGCTCAAGAACCTGATCTTGCAAGAAGCTCATGACAGCCCATATTCCATCCACCCTGGAGGCACCAAGATGTATCAAGACCTGAAGGAAAGATTTTGGTGGCACGGGATGAAAAGGGAGATTGCCACCTATGTTGCAAAATGCGACGTATGCCAGAGAGTCAAAGCTGAGCATCAGCGACCCGCTGGATTGTTGCAACCCCTTAAGGTGCCTGAATGGAAGTGGGACAGAGTCGGGATGGACTTCATCACCGGTTTACCCAGGTCAAGCAAGGGACATGACTCAATATGGGTCATCGTTGACCATTTGACCAAGGTGGCCCACTTCATTCCTGTCAAGACGACCTACAAGGGGAACCAGTTAGCCAGTCTCTACATCAACCGAATCGTGAGCCTTCATGGTGTTCCCAAGGAGATTGTGTCAGATCGAGGAACCCAGTTCACCTCAAGGTTTTGGAAGAAATTCCAGGAGGCTATGGGGACCAAGTTGTCCTTCAGCACTGCTTTCCACCCACAGACCGGAGGTCAGACCGAGCGAGTGAATCAAATACTCGAAGACATGCTCCGAGCCTGTGTCTTAGCTTATGGAGCTAAGTGGGAAGATTGCCTCCCTTTCGCCGAGTTCTCTTACAACAACAGTTATCAGGCCAGCCTTCAGATGGCACCATTTGAAGTGTTATACGGGCGGAAGTGCCGTACACCTCTCAACTGGTCGGAGACCGGAGAAGGACTTGTCTTTGGGCCTGATATCCTTCGTGAAGCAGAAGAGCAAGTCCAGCTTGTCAGAGAGCGTCTGAAGTCTGCCAAGTCAAGGCAGAAGAGCTATGCGGACTCACGTCGCAGAGACATAAACTTCCGAGTTGGAGACCATGTCTATCTCCGGGTCACCCCTCTCAAAGGAGCCCAGCGCTTTCATGTCAGGGGAAAGCTCGCTCCGAGATACATTGGGCCCTTCAAGATCACTGAGCGACGAGGGGAGGTGGCTTACCAGTTGGAACTTCCACCTGAACTTTCTGATGTGCACAACGTGTTCCACGTGTCACAACTCCGGAAGTGTCTCCAAGTTCCAGACAAGCCCGACCTCTACAAGGACGTCAATCATCAAGCCATTGATCTTCAACCTGATTTGACTTATCGTGAGCGGCCCATCTGCATTCTGGATGAGGCTGAACGACGCACTCGAAGCCGCACCATCAAGTACTTCAAGGTCCAATGGAGCAACCACACTGAAGCAGAAGCAACTTGGGAGCGTGAAGACTACCTTAGATCCGAATTTCCGTATCTCTTTTAAGCCTAGTTTAGGAATCTCGGGGACGAGATTCTTGTAAGGGGGGTAGGTCTGTCACACCGTGCATTTTGTAACATTTCATTTTCATTATTAAAGCATGAAAATTTGGACCAACAAAAACTTTTTGCATTTTTTTGGCTTTTATTTGGAGTTGGTTTTCTCTCTGTGTTTCTTTCAAGTGCTTCTTGAAGTCAACTACTCTGCCCTCTATATTCCACCTCCTTACCCCAAGCTCCTGACCAATGACCATGCCATGTGAATAGTGCTATATGGAGTTTTCTTACAAAAATAATTTGGCCAGAAAGTATTTTCTAAAATTAGTTTTCCAAAAACCCCTGAATTGAGGTTTGCACTACAAGTACTTGATTAAGGGCAGTAAAAATCTTTCCAAAAATATATTAGACTCCTATTAGATATAGGATGCCCAGGAACCACAAAAATATAATTTTAAAAGTTACTGTTCTATTTTATTTAAAGGCTTTTTCTTAAGGCCAGAAATGGTCTTTAATAGGAAAAAATTACTTTACTGTTTCAAA
Source organism: Triticum aestivum (assembly GCF_018294505.1). Taxonomy (NCBI): domain Eukaryota; kingdom Viridiplantae; phylum Streptophyta; class Magnoliopsida; order Poales; family Poaceae; genus Triticum; species Triticum aestivum. The sequence continues at coordinate 618,917,215 of NC_057810.1, read as the reverse complement.
AATATTTGACAAAATTTAGGGAAACTCATAGGACATATATTGTCCATATATAAGAGTTTCAACACCTGGTCATGTTCAAAATATTGGTCAAATCCCTCTAAAACCCTTTCTGGATATTTCAAGCTTTTGAAATATTTACAAAGGAAATATTCTCCAAAAATTCCAGGAAAATTCCATCATGTCACATATGACATATTAGATGATCTTGCCAAGTCTCATGACTTGGAGAACAAGATAACACCATCAAAACCCCTCAAAACTATCTCTGTCCATTCTGAAGTTTGATCAACTTTACATTGCCAAGTATGTCCAAATGTGCTCAAACTTGGTGGACATGCTTCATTGGTCTAATGATGCATCTGGACCAAATGGCACAGGTTGGAGAATAGGAAGTCTTGGTCAAAGTGCCTCAAAACCCTCTCTGACCAGAATCAAGTTTGAACTACTTTGCACTACCAACTTTTTCTCCAGGACCCCAACTTTGGTGAGCCTGATCATGTGACCAAATAAGGCTACCACACCAAGTGGCACATCAAGGAGAAATGATTTACTCCACTGGATCTACACAAATCCATTTCTGCCCATTTCTAGGGTTTGCAAAAGTTGCATTGGCAACTTTGTCCAAATAAGCTCAAAATGGGTGGAAGGCCCTAAATATATGTGACATTTCACCCCTTGGAGTATCTTGGCCAGTGGGAGTCATTAGCTTACCCAAAACTCCATCAAACACCTTCTGGCAAAATACTAAAAAGCCTATTTTTGCCACTTTCACTAATCTCCTTGAGTTCATCTTTTTGCCACAACCCCTCCTCACTCCCCTCTGTCACTTAGACACTTTTCTACCCGAGGAAGCAATGTGGAGGAAGGAGGGAATCACGTTTGTCCTCTCTGGACAACAGCTTCCCTTCTCTCTCCCAGCCTCTCTCTCTCCCCTCTGCACCCCAGAGCATCCCAGGCTCTTTCCAGGTTTTGCCCCCTTCCACTGTAGCCTCCAGACAGAAAAGGACGCGCGCGCGACGCGGAAAACCCGCGGATGCCGGCCAAAGTCGCGCTCTGGAGCGCCTGCCAGAGCGCCGACCGTTGACACCGCGCCTCCCGACCGCCTCGTGCCTTCCCATCGCGCCAGTTGATGTGTCTTGACGTCTGCGACACGCCGCCGTGCCGTCCCCATTGTCTCTCCCTCTCTCTCCCCTCCTGCAGCGCGTGCCCGACGCCGTCCGGCTCGGCCAATGGCCGGCCTCACACGCGCGGGCGCCAGAACACTCCCCCGCTCTCTCTCCTCCTCCCTGGCGCCCTACTCCATCCCCACGAGCGCCGTGGACAGCTCCAACCTCTCTCCAACGGCTTCCAGAGCCGATCCCGCGGGCGCCCGTAGGCCACGCCCACGGTGAACCGCGGCCAGCCTATATAAGGCGCTCCCGAGCCCTTCTCTTCCTCCCTGTCGCCCCTCCACACACCCAATCCACCCCCGGAACCACCCACTTCTCTCCAGAGCCGCCCGAGCTCGAGATCGAGCTCGAGCTCCGCCGCCTCGGGTCGCCGTCGATCTGCGGGTACAGGCCTCCTCCGCTCCTTTTCTCTCTCGAACTGGACTCCCCTCGCCTCACTGATGCTTTCCCCTCTCTTTCCCCCTCGTTTTGCAGCCGGAAACGGCCGGAACCACCGGCGCCCGAAGCACCTCCGCCGCGGGACCTCGTCGCCGGCGAAGCAGGCCACCCCGGCGACCGTCTCCACCACCACCAGAACCGCGACTCGCTCCTGAGTCCAACGGTAGCCTCCGCGCCCCTTCCCGTGCCCTGTATCGCCGCCGGCGAGCTCGCCGTCGCCTCTGGCCGGAGGTAGACGACGGCCGCCGTGGGGCCGGCCCGTCAGCCACACGCCCTGACGGGTGGGATCCACCCGTCAGGTTTAAAACGTGCGCGCGCGCGCACCGATCCGCCGTCGGCTGAAGGCGTATTCAGCCTTTACGCCTTCGATGTGGCGGCCGCGTGGGCTGGGTTTCCCCCCCCCCTGGGCCTGCTGCTGCTGTGGCCTCTCTGGCCCAGTGGCACAGCGCCGTTTCTCTTTTTCCTTTTCTGTATTATTTCCAAAAATTCCACAGGACAGAATATTAATCCAAATGCATTGATTCCAATTTCTAAATTCCTAGAATATTGCAACCTATTTAATGGTGCAACTTTCATTCAAATCCAACCACCTTTTATTCTCTGTAAATATTTAAATGTGGTTTTTAGCATTTAAATAGGCCTTTGAAAATCCATAACTCCTATTTTGCTGCTCCAAAACCAAAACCAAAAGTTGTCCCCTTCCTAGCCTTCCTCTTAGTATTTTACAAAAATAAGTTGACATTTTTGTGAGCACTTTGACTTTTCTGTTTTTATTATTGTCTTATTTTCCCGTTGTTTTCTTGCGACGTTAGATCCCGTGTTTGACGAGGTAGCTGAGGAAGAAGGAGGAGCAGAGCCTGAAGACTTTGAAGATCAAGCCAACCAAGGCAAGCAGCCCTTTGACCATGACTATGATACCCCTTTATATGCATGTCATTTTTAGCTCTTTATTATCGATGCATCGGAATCATGATGAGATGGTGAACCACGTGGGTTGGTTACCACGATTACTTCCTCGTTGATACTTGCAGTGTGCATGGCCCTACCTTCTTATGAGGGTTATGCCGGTGGGAGTAGATAGGATGCAAATGTAGATGCTACGCAAATGGGGTGGGTTTGTGCATGGTGAAGGAGGCAATGTGATTTCAAAAGTCTTTTCGAAAACCCCGTCGGGTGCCACCTATGCCCGAGGGAGATGATGAGATGGGTGACCACTTGATGACGAAGTGGTGTGCCAAGGAAGGTGTGTGTTGTTTTCAAAACGGATTGGTCGGAGTTGCGACCGTTATTCCAACCTTACATGCGCGACCACTCTACCCTTATATGGGAAAGGGCATTATTGAGTACCTAGACCGATACTAGCTTGGAGCCCGCATTACTAGTGACGGGGGAGAGTTGGTGCTCTCTCTTGGGACGGGGTCGTGCCAGGTAGGGCGGCCATGACTGTTTTCACAGGGCACCGGACACACCGTTGGTACCCCGTGCTTGTGGTATGTGATGAAAATGGGAGCGAGGCTCCACAACTTTATGATGTGAAATGTTCGGCACGGGGGTTACTACCAATCGAGTGGACTCCATGTTAGTGTCGTCTAGGGAAAGGTAGTGATCGGGTGCTTACCCCGGGTACTTGAGGTACCGCGGGTCGTGGATGACACGGAAGTTCCCCGGATCTAGTGGGTAAAGTGTGCAACCTCTACAGAGTGTAAAACTATTCGAATAGCCGTGTCCACGGTCAAGGACAGTTGGGTAACCGCTCTTGGGCTACGTCCACTTGTTTTCAAACCCGGTGTGTGTGAGATGATGGTGTTGTCTTGGATCAAGTCTGAGGACTTGACACGATTGAGATGGGTTGGTGCCCTCTCTGTTTATGATAAATGGGTTGGTGCCCCTTTCTATTTATGTTGATATCTGTGACCAGATCTTATGGTTACTTGAATTCTCTGATGCATGCTTTATAGGATGTTGAACATGTCCTGCACTCAAAACTAGCTTTATGCAAAACTTTACCTATGTCATGCATTACTGTACCTTGAACCAAATCATGGGTTGCTTGCGAGTACATTCAAAGTACTCATTGGCTTGCCACTGGTTATTTAATTGACCAGGCATGGGAGAACCGGAGTTCGAAGAAGAGTTCTTTGGAGACGATCATGCGAACTAGGACGTTCCCAGTCAGATTGCCTGTAGGGTTAAGGCAGATGGCATGGGTTCTACTTATCGACGACGATTTCCGCTGCTATGTTTCATTTGATGTTCAGCCCTTAAGGCTTTATTGATGTAAGACTTGACCATGTTGGTCACTATTTGTGTAAGACGGTATGTATGGATGTAAGACTCTTGTTATTCAGCTTCTGTGTGTTTAGTGAGCATTGATCTCTGGGATCACTGTACACGTGCATTCGGTGATCACGACTTGCGAGCCGGGGTCCCCACAAATATTTCCAATAGGAAAATAAAAGAGAGGGGATAAAATGATTTCCCCAAAATAAAGAAATATTGGAGGTTAAATATTAAAATCAAATAAGAATTTTATTTGGAGTTTTATTGCTATTTTATTTGAATTAGGAAAAAATATGATTTTCAAAATTGCATTAGAGGCCCAAATATATGTTCACTTTGTCCGCTATATTTTTAGAGGACGGGGAAAATTTATTTCAGGATTTTTGGAGTCCGTTTAGTATTTCTTTTCTTTGTTTTTCTGCATGCGGAATTAGTTAATAAAAAAAGGGAAACCACCTTACCGGGCCGTGTCCGCCTGGGACACCGACCCGGCCAGCCTCTTATAAGGCCGAGGCCCGAGCCGCCGCCGCCGCCAGCCCGCCCCGCCGCCCGAACCCTAACCCTAGCCACGCGGCCGCCGCCGCGACTCGTGCCGCCGCCGCGTCGTCTCGTCGCCGCCGGACGCCGACCCCGCCACCCGTCGCCGCCGACCCCGCCCGCCACCGCCGGACGCCACCCTCGCCGGAGTTGCCCACCGCTGCTGCCGCCTTCACGCTAGCCGAGGTAGCCGTCGGTTTTATTTTAAAAACCGTTCGGTTTTATTCGAAAACCTAGATGCATTATTTTATCGTTTTAATTAAATAGCGGACGTTCATCCGAACATTCGTTTTAATGAACGTTGTTCACCCGTTAGCCGCAGGTAGCGAACGTTCATTCATTAGCCTGTTCATCAGTTTTATTTTTCTAGGGTTTTTCCGTGATTATTTTTTATCGCGATTTTTGCCCTGATCTTCGTTTTAGTTTATCTTTTCGCTCGTTTATCGGAATCAGGTAATTCAAGCACCTAGATCTTCATCTCGAAGCCCTCTTTCTGTTTAACCAACTTGAACAAGATTTTCGTACTGTAAAATTTGACTTTAGTCCAAAATAGTAAATGAATCTTGTTTTTTTGCAGTTGAGTTTCGTTGCTTCGTTTGATTTGATTCTTTTTGCAAACCGGAGTTCTTAAGTTGAACTTTCTGGTTAGATTCTCTTATTTGAGTGTTACCTGTGCTTCTAGTTGAGTGCTTATTGTATGCTTTGTTTGTTTGCGATAGAGTACCCAGAGTGCGAAGCGTGCAACTATGAGTCTCTAGGTTTCACGGAACATCAGCAAGGCAAGTAACACTTTGATCATACCTGTTTACTACCCAATTTTATTGCATTAGATCAATCCTCAAACAATTGCATGGTTAGGATCTGATTAACATGTGGGTTTTGGGAAGTAGATGATGAGGTAAAACATATTGCCCTGTTTACCTACCAAACCTTTGGGGAGTTACTTCTACGCTATGCTTATGCTGCTATGCTATGCTCGTAGACGTGGTTTGGTTTAAGTGATTCATGACAGATGTGAGAGTTATTATTAATGGTTTTCCTAAGGTGGCTACTTTAGTACACATCTGGGTGGTTTGCTTGAGGCACCCTGGAGTACCCAGTGGTTGTCAGGGCACCTGGAGAATCCGGTGTTGTCCTAGGATATCATGGAGTACCCGTGTGATCATCCTACGGTCCACCACCCTGGCTCAAAGGGATCATAAGATTATTCATGCTAGAAACTTCCATGTGCAGCCACAAGCTATTGTGGGCTCTAGCATAGTTCAGTAAGTTGCAAGACCTCTTTGAGTAGCGGGCTAGCAGATGTAGGGGAAAGTAGGTGTAACTGTCCACCTAGAGTAAAGAGTTATTGTTTCAGAAAGACTGTGTCTCGTTTCTCCGATCATGGATGTATTCGATTCTTGTGGGGAGAAGTGTGCAAAACTCTGCAAAGTGTACAAATTAAACATGGTTAGTTGTGTCCCTGGTTATGGACGTTTTGAGTATCTAGTTCTTGGATTATCATATTGATCTCATCACTCTTAATATAATTTGATTGGGTTTAATGATGATGCTTAATTGGGATTGAGTTGGAGGAACCTTTTCAATGTTTGACAACCACCATGATAGTTAAATAAAATTTATTCCTTTGTTGTAGGGGAAAATTGGCTTTATGCAAAACTGTGACCCTAGAGCTTCCCACCAGCCAAATGTGCATGTAGTAGTAGCAATTATTCTGTTCATTACTCTATGTGTTACATTGCCAGCATATTCCATGTGATGACCCATTTCGGGCTGCAGCGTTCATGTTGCAGACTTTTCAGACGACGAGTAAGGTGCCATAGGTCGTTGTCTTTCACTCAGTGATGCCGTTGGAGTTGATGGACTCACTTTTTCTTCCAAGCCTTCCGTTGTTATCGATTTTAGATGGCCTTAAGACATATTATTGTAATAAGTTCTCTTTTGAGACATTTGATGTCATAAGTGTGTGATTGCTACTCTGTTATAAATCCTCAAGTACTGTGCATGTCAGCATTACCGATCCAGGGATGACACTGATGCACAGAGACTAGACTGTTTGAGGTCTGGTCGCTATAGTACACCACAGTCCTCGGACGAGAGAAGGATCTAAAGGAGGAAGAGAGGAAGAATCCCGCCGTGATCCAGGTTTGCGTGCATGACTTATGCTTGGTCTACCACTTATGCCATGCCAATGATGAATGCCAGGATTTTAAGAACTTACTCAAGAGCAACCTAGTCAAATTCGTTACTGTAGACTTTACGAATGACAAAAGAGTCCTGGGTCAGATAGACCTCGTTGTTGGCAACCCCTTCGACCTCCAGAAGAATCAGCTGCTGTCCTCGAGTGGTCAGCCTTCAATGCTGACCCTGGCAGGAGCCATGGTTCATCCTTCGTACGGTAAACTGGAGAAACCTCATTACACGTTTCATCGTCATGCATGGCAGCGGAATGTACTAGATATAGACCACATCCACTACGCTGCAATGGATGGCTACCTTTGTTTCAATATCTACAAGGGTTGGATGAAGAGCAAGAGGCAAGTGTGCGGTTCAAGCAAAGAAGTATCGGTCAAGAGGAAGAGGGACAAGGACGAAGTCGAGGACGTGGACGAGGACTCCGAGTGAGTAAGGTGTCAGTGTCGTTGCTCATGGTGGTTCTAATGCAGTGTCTACCGGATTAGTTGCATAGTTTAATTTCAGGTGTGCTTAGTTTAATTTCAGGGGTGTGTTGTGCTGAGCCCCTAGCAGAACTATGTTATGTTTCTTCTCGTTACTTTACCTCTTCAGTATACTACTAGTATTTCTTTATAGAATTTAGCACCCCATTTAAGCACGTACTAGCTTTTTTAATAGTACTATATGCATAATTTGGCGACGAGCGCTCTCTACATGTACCACCTTTTTTTTAATTCCAAGTTTCACTCCATGGCGCAATCCATCGAAACTACCACTGTACGAAAGTGGAGTATATACATTTTTTAAAAGGCTAGAGGGCGGCGCAGTCGAGCTTGGTCGGTTTCACGAGAGGCGAGGGCCTTTGTGATTTGACGGCTCATTACTACTGTAAAATCGAATAGTACTGTGTCGCCCGCTGCACGCCCGGCTCAACACACCTCCTCGCCTCCATCAAACCCCTCCGTTAAACCCGCATGCAAACCGAGAATCCTACTCCGACCACACGTCCGTTCATGAGCGGGCCGGAATTAAACACGACACCAGCCGAGCTCCTCCCGTCCGCCCTCAGTTTAAACGAGGCCAGACGCCGGCCAAGCTCCTCCCGTCCGCCCTCTATTTACACGAGGCCAGACAGACAGCGGGCAAGAATCGCACCCCTCCACCGCTCCCCCATCCCCTCCTTTACCATTTTCTCCACTCTTTCGATGGCTTCCGAGGAGCCGTTCTCCGGCATATTACCCGGCAGGGTGGCCTGCTGAGCCCTCCGGATACGGGCGAGGCCGCTTGGTGCTTCACCAACCTCGCTTGGCCCGACGGAGCCAGTTGCCGCCCCAAGGAGGCGCATGGTTCAGCAACTCGCCACTCCAGTTCAGCTTGATGTGGAGTGGTGAGTTGCTCCACACCGGCATGACGGCGAGCATGCCGGTGCGGGCGTTGTCGCTGCCGCGTCGTACCACGCCACCAGTGTCTGCGGTGGCCGCGCCTCCTGTGTCTGTGGGCGCGCCTCCCGTGCCTGCGGCAGCGCCATGCAGGCAGAGACAGAAGCCGGGTGCGTGGAGAGTGATGAGTCGGTGGCCAGCTTCTCCGTGTCCGCCGCCATCATCGAGGAGAAGTAGAACACGGGAGGCCGCCGTCACTTGGGACCCATGAAGGCCACTGCTGAGGCGACGACTACGCATTCAGGTGGTTTGTTTGCTGCTTCGTCTCTTCCGAGGACCTTCGTCGATCCTGCAAGTGTCTGACGGACATGAGGAAGACAAAGGGATCCACGAGCGGCCATTTAGATTATGTACTCCCTCTGCAGCTGGCGGGAAATATTTGTTCTAAGAATGGATAAATTGTATGTATCTATAACTAAAATAAGTCTAGATACATCCATTTCTAGGAAAAGTATTTCCAGACGGAGGGAGTATTAATTATACCAAGAGAGCCGGATTGGCACCACTTAGTTCATGTAAATGTAATGAAATCCATCATGTTTATATGAAGACCCGGCTTTTTTATACGAAATCATTCATGCTTATATGAAACCAGTCTGTGTTTGCACGAAATTCATCTGGTTGGTTAGAGTTGTGAAAATGTATGCCGCTGGCGTTTGATGTCGTCCTCCACGGAAGGAAGCAGGAGGAAATTTGCCGACTGCCGTTGGAGATGCTCTTATGCTAGAAATAATAGAGTGACATACAATCCATTTGAGTTAATTGCCTGTATGATTTTCCCTCTATAAAGACTTAATTGCATGTACAGTGTACACATGACTTGCAGGGTGGCTACAACTTCGCACATAAAGTTAAAAAGAAACAAGCCCATCCTTAATCTTGTATTCTAAGTACTCTGTGGGTTCCACTGTCAGTACAGTAGCGAAAGAAGTATATGTTAAATAAGTAATATATAATATAAAAATCTAAAGTTTAAAGATAGAATTCGAACTCATGTCATCGCGGTGCGAGCATCCGGCGCTAACCAGTCCAACACATTTTTGTTGTAGACCATGCTGGAGATATATCTCCATATCTACTCTTATACTCCATTCGTTCCTAAATATTTGTCTCTTTCAGATTTCAAATGGACTACCACATACGAATGTGTATGTATACATATTTTAGAGTGTAGATTCACTCATTTTGCTCCATATGTCTTTTTAGGAAGGGCTAAGATTTCTCCTTGATTTATTTATGAGGTATCCAGATGGCACTGCACCGCCAAGAAAAGAGGGTAACATCAAAATTATGGACTACTTTTTTGAGTATGTTGGTAAGGTCCGGTCACAGTCACTTGTTGAAATCTCTAAAAATACAAATACTCCCTCCGTCTGGAAATACTTGTCATCAAAATGGATAAAAGGAAATGTATCTACACGTATTTTAGTTTTAGATACATCTCTTTTTATCCATTTTGATGAAAAGTATTTTCGGGCAGAGGGAGTATTTAGGAACGGAGGGAGTAGAAAACAGATTTGGTGATGATGGTGTGCGTGCCATCCGGCAATATAGGCCGTCGGATTTATATCTAACGGATAGGAAAGAAACTATGGCAATTTTGCAAAAATATACCCACACGCCTCTCCACGTTCGCAAATAAGGCCTTCCCTTGTTTAGCATTTTCTCTCACAAGATAAACTACTCATACAAATGCATCTTGATGTTCCGTGCAACGCATGGGCAGCTAGATAGTTTCTTTTAAAATAGTTGCTGTGATAATTGTGTTGAGGTGATATATTTTATGTCTACCCCAAATGATTTCAGATTCACTAGTAGTAACAAAGAAAAGGTTGCCTTGTTAATTAACAGAAAACATGGTGAAAACTATCACATGGGGCCGGTAAAAACAAGGCACACTGGGTTCAGTGTCATCATCACTATAGCTGTGCGCGCACGAGAAGTCTACATATCGAGGGGGCTACTGAGCGAGGCACAGAGACACAATGTTTTTGTGAGAAACCAATTGACTGATTATGATCAAATCGAGTTGTCACCCTTCTGCTGTCGTCGTTGGGGTGGGGGGATGGGTAGGGAGAGAAAGACGTATCGAGAGTGTGCGCGGTAGGCACAGAGGCACAACTAGCGAGTGTGTGTGTATGTGTGTGTGTTTGAAAGAGGAGTAGATAGACTACTATCAAGATCAAGGTGCCAGCCTACTCCTTCGGTGTTGGGTAGTGTGTGTGTATGTATGTTTGAGAGAGAAGCCAGTCGATAGATTAGTATCAAGATCGAGGTGTCACCCTACTCCTTCGGTGTTTTGAAGTGTGGGTGTGTGGGTGTGTGGGTGTGTGTGCGCGGGGGGGGGGGGGGGCAGTGACACTCACATATTTCTACTCTTATAAAAAACAGAGTTGGTGATGATGGTGTTCCTGCCATCCTGCAATATAGGCCGTCCGATTTATATCCGACGGATAGGAAGGAAACTATGGCAATTTTGCAAAAAGATACCCACACCCCTCTCCGCATTTGCAAATAAGGCATTCCCTCATTCATCCTTTTCTTCCACAAGATAAACTACTCATACAAATGCATCTTGATGTTCCGTGCAACGCATGGGCATCTTGTTAGTAGGGAGAAGGAGTTTGTGTGACACATATCTAGCTATATTAAGGGATAGGTAGATAGCATTTGTGCGAGGCATACTTAAAGCATCACGAAGATAAACAAATGGTGTGCATGCAAGTGCCGGAAAAAATGAAGCGAGAAACAATGTGCGTGTGTGTGTGTGTGTGTGAGAGAGAGAGAGACAGAGAGAGAGAGAGAGAGAGAGAGAGAAATCTCAAAACAAAAGGTGCTCTATTGGAATCCCATTGTATGTATTCATATGGTTCCGGAACTCGAGTTAACCTTAGGCATATGTGTGAGAGACATTATTATACTTTGAGACATTAGTGGTTGTGGGTGGGTGGAATTAAAGGGGTGGGCGTGTTAGACAGAGAGAGAGTGTGTGTTTTTGTGTGAGAGACTTGTAGGTTGGGGTAGAAAGACGAATTTAACCTTGATGGAGGGAGAGAAATACACAAAGTGCGCGTGTGTGATTCCGATGCCCACAAGGAAATGAGATATGTATGCGTGTGAGAGAGATTGTACAATTCATTCACGTATCACTATCTAGCGATCGTGGACGTGCATCGCTTGAACATAAATCAATATCTACTTCGTATCGTGGCCAAAGGTACAATATCGATTCAACGCTATAAAGATTGGACACTCCCATATCACATTTTTTCTATTTAAATAAACCTTTTCAGTTGTGCATGCCAAAGTTACAGTGATGTTTCTTCAAACCACCAATGTAGCTATCATGTACATGCACCATTGTTACTCTTGCATTCAAATTCATTAGTCTTGGATGATTTAAGTTTCTATTTTGAAGTAATCTATGTAATATTCATATATGAATTCAACGGGTACGCAATTTATGAAATGGAGGCTATGTAATCATATGAGGTAACACTTTTAAGTAGCGGACTACAATATCCATTTCTTTTTGTGCGCCTCTACACTAACACGTCAATGCATTATGTTTAAAGTAAATAACCAGTGGCACTAATTATCTATTTACACGAGAAATACATAGGCTGAGCGTTTGATCCCTTTTTGTGAATGCGCCACTACACCCGTACGATTGGCCGCGCCCGTGGGAACGTCCAAGTTATCGGCGCATCATCCCGAGTTATTATCTTTTTTCTGGGGTGGACTTCACACTAGTTATTAACTGCTGACGCGTGCCCCGTGTACACAGTCTAGCATGACCTTCCCGCTAGCACGGTCCAAAATTACTTGAAACTAGATACGAATGATCCCACAGGCGGCAAAATCTCCCGCCTCCTTCTAAAATTCCCACCACCTTAGTATTTAGCATGTGAAATTCCCCTTTTGTCCTTGGTGCACGGAGACCAACAGCTACAATACCGCCCTCATCTACATAATAGGTCGGGGCTGCTTTGGTAACTTCCAGTTCCCCCGTACATGGCACCCCCATTTCCTCTCCCCCTCCCGCAAAAACTACTAACTCCATAGCACCAGAGCACATCACGTCGTCCGTACTTCATCGGCCTTTCTCCCCTCCCCTCTCGAAACCCTAGACTGCTCATCCACCGGTGTACCATAGCCCATTCACTGCCAGCGGCGTCCACCTCATTGGATCTGCTTCTGCAGCCGCATCTACCCCTCCCACCTCCCCTAGAAACAAGTAGACTGCTCATCCACCACTGTACCACAGCCCATTCAGTGCCGGCTTTGTCCACGGCGCCGGATCTGCTTCACCGGTACTCTCGTCAACCACCGCGCATCTGTAGCGGCTCATTTGTACTCCCCATCGGAGAAGCTTCGTCCACACCCCCCGGAGCCGCCCCACCGACACCCCCGTCGATGGCCTCTGATCCTCTTCGCCGACACCTTCCTCAACCCTACCGAAGCCGCTTCGCCGACACCATCGTCAACCCTACTGGAGTAGCTTCGCCTATGCCATTCTCAACCCTACCAGGGCCGCTTTGCCAACTCACAAGTCCACGGCCTCAGATCCGCTTCCTCGCACCCCCATCCAACCTACCGGAGCAGCTTCTGACGCCCCGTCCACGGTCGCAGATCCGCATCATCGACACCATCCTTAACCCAACCACGGGAGCAGCTTCTGACGCCCCGTCCACGGCCGCAGATCTGCGTTGTCGACACCATCCTTAACCCAACCACCGGAGCAGCTTCACCTACACCCTCGTCCACGGCCACAGATCTGCTTCGCCCACACCGTAGTCCACCCTACCGGAGCCGCTCCACAAACACCCTACTCGACGGTTCTAGATCTCCTTATCGGACCCCGACAGCCAACGCAGCGTCATCACCCTCGATGTTTCTAACCTGATTCCCACAGTCTGGAGAGATGCGAAGCACCCGCCATGGCCTAGGTACTTGTCACCTTTAAACCCGTCCAGCATCACCTGCCCGATGTACTTCAAATATACTAACAGGTCGCTGTTACCTGTTATGCAGCTGGCAAAAACTACAAGGACGATGTTTCTTCCAAATCTAACAGCTTGGGCAACCAAGATCCTAGACTGAGGCATTGCTGTGATCTTGTAAGTCTATCTCTCTCTCTCTCTCTTGTATTGTTCTGTGCCTGTCAGCATGCTTTGCTAGGATTTTCGACCAGTAATCCCTTTGTGCAGGTAATGATTTCTACTACTGGCTGCTAAATTAGATATGTAGATGTCATACATGATACTACCTCGTACCTCTGTTCCTAAATATAAGTCTTTCTATAGATTACCCTATAGGCTACATACGGAGCAAAATGAGTGAGTCTACACTCGAAACTGCATCTATATACATCTGTATGTGGTCCATACTAGAATCTCTACAAAGACATATATTTAGGAACAAAGGTAGTACATTACACAAAATCGTAGGTGGCATGTAGGAATTCCAGTGCACTACATTAGGCTCCCTTAGAGTGCCTACTACTCCAGCACACAGAGTCATGGCTAGTTTATGCTACGCACACAATCGTTAATTGGTGGTTTAAATATGTGGAAGGGATACGCAATGTAGTATCATGTAGAGATGTCTGAAATTGCCATGTCAACTTGCAGATAGGGTTACACAATGAAAAAGTACAAGATGTATGTGGCAATTTCATGGAACATCGCAAAAAAAGGAGAGGCAGCGCTGAGCCTATACAGTGTGCTATGGTACGTCACTCCTCCATTGCAATCATCGTGACATGTTATTTGTATGTCAATTCTATGGGCCAAGTTTCTTAGGGACAGTTATTATGAGTTATCCTAAGAAAATAAGCACCTGTGAATATAACCTCCATGTAATAAGCCAACCAGTTCTTTTCATTGTGTTTTCAGCTTATCTTTGGTATGATCAGTGAAAAGTCTAGATTGCATTATATCTTTTCATTTTGCTGCCCATATGAAAATTAATTTGACTTGCAAACATCGCAAATTGAACCCAGTATAGTAATTAATATGATAGGAAAACATACCATCACTATTTGCTCAAAATGCAAATACAAAGATACCATCTACTTGGCACAATCTACTTTGGTCAATGTTTTCCATAGAGATCCCATTGCCTAATTTAAACGAAGAACGCATGACCCACATTTAAATGAAGAACAATTATTTATTGAAATTCGATGGTCCAAGTGGCTGGTTATTTTCATATAGCAGCACCACCTGAAAGCATCATATAGCAGCAGCATCTCATAGCAACTCATCATACAGTAGCAGCAGTGTGCAATTCATCATATACCACCAGCAGCTCATAGCAATTCATCATATAGCAGCAGCAGGAGCAGCTCATAGCAATTCACCATATAGTAGCAGCAGGAGTAGTTCATAGCAATTCATCATATAGCATCAGCAGGAGTAGCTTATAGCAACTCATCATATAGCAAGAACAGGAGCTCATAGCAATTCATGATATAGCAGCAGCAGCAACAACTCATAGCAATTTATCATATAGCAGCAGCAACTCATAGCAATTCATCATATAGCAGCAGCAGGAGCAGCTCATAGCAATGCATCATATAGCAGCAGCAGAAGCAGTTCATAGCAATTCATCGTATAGTGGATCAGAATGAAAATTTGGCAAAAAATCAGAGGAGATCCTCACCTTGTTGGATGAGCTCATCCTTCAACAGCACCTCAAGGCCATGGCCTGGGAGGAGGGGAGGGGGAATAAGGTGCCTTCTGCCGCAGTGTGGCATCAGCCGTAGTTGTGCAGCGCCCGCTGGAATAGTGCATTGGATGAACCACAGTGGAGCAGCTGCTGGAGACCATGAGAATGAGGGGCGGCGCCAGAGGGAGGAGCAGCCAGGGATATTTTCCCCTACCCGCCGGCCATGTAGCTTAGCTGGACAGAGCATCATCGAGGACCAGGCCAGATAGGACCAGTGGCGATGGCTCGCTCGAGGGACCCTAGTGCTGCAGGCAGGGGATCGAGGTAGAGGGGAAGGGGAGAGGAGATGCAAGCGGGCAGGGCAATGAACGCTTGCGTGTTTGTTTTTACTTAAGGGTCAGGTGTGATACATGCATCAACAGTTGCATTTTGAGTGTAATATAGGAAGACAATAGAGTCATTTCACTATTCCCCTTCCCTTCAATTTTTAGTGAGGTTCTACCCGAAACACCAACCTCCAAAGCAAAATTAGTTAAGCCCAAGTCCATAACTCAAAAATGACTTCTTTACATCTTTTATGGCTTATTTTGACAATAAGCCCTGAAAAGGCAGAATCGAACTGGCCCTTAACCTGCAATTCAATTGTGCGTGCAAGGATGAATCACTCCTGCCTGCTATAGTGTACATTTAGGCATCATCATACATGGCATAACCTAATACATGTGCATTCCATTGTAGAATCTGGAATATGCAATGTTTATGTTAGTTCATACGTTGCACATGATGTTTAAATGCCCCTTAAATCTGGTCAGCCAAGTGATGGTCTTTAAGCCTCCTTCTTTGCTTCTTTTCTTGATATGTAAGATTTGCTCACACATCTATTTAATTGCTTGTTTGCATCAGCCAACCATACTAGGACTGTTTGCTTTGATTACTTTTTGTTCTTGACCTAACGCTCTAACAGAGCTTGTCAATGATTTAAACACTAAGGGCTGCTGTAGTGGGGCCTTGTCTAGCTCATAGGTGACATAAAGGTTTGGCTGTACACTAAAGTAGGCTCTCCAAGAGTACCTGGAGATCCAGTTCGAAGGTATGCCTAGTTTTTACATAGTGCAGACATAGTAAATGCTCATTACATTGTGTGCAAGTGCAAGAGATGCGGCATGTTTCATTATGTGGTGTTGTTTTATTATAATCTCATCCCTTTGTGTTCACAGACTGGAAAGTGTGCATATTTATCTTCCAAGGAGACGAGTAACTAGTTTGTGTCACCTTGTAGAGGGGGTGCAATGAAGATAAGATTGAGGATTTCCAAGTACAAGATGTTAGGAAGGAGCCTTGCAAGAGAAGTAGGAGCTACGCTGAGCCTCTTCAACCTGTTAAGGTAAGTCACTCTATCCAACTCAATAGTTCAATTCCTTGTTTGTTTCAGGCATAGTTAATTTGCTCTTTTCAATTGCTTTATTTGTCCTCAGTTAATGAGATGCCCAAAGAATGATGCCTGATGTTGGGTACTTGTATAACTATTAGTTGACATAATTAAAGGCCTTACCATTTAATTACTCTGCCAAAGTGTGCCTGAAGCTTTGAAGTCTATTAACCAACTATTATTGCATGAGGCTCACAATCTAGTTTATACTAGGCTAATGACTGCATAGTTTTGCTTGTTGTAGTATGTTTGTATGAAACCCTCTGATGTTCACTATGCTCCATAAGACTTTAATTGATCTACAGAATGGCCAACTGCTTGCTTACTTATTTTTAACTTGTCTGTGTTTTGGATTGGGCCCCAACATCATGCTCCTCTGGTGAGCTAAGAGAGATTTCTTTATGAGGCTGCACAGACTATCTTTTTTATAATTTTTTAAATATCACCTTCTTATGCTTCATGACGTGTAACATTATTGTTAGTCCTGTTTTGCCATCTAGTACAAAATAGTGTCTTGCTCGCTTCACTGTTGTAACTATATTATTGCCCTAGTCATGTGTACTTACAGAAACAATTCAGGATGAAGTGACATCAACACAAAGATCTGCGAGCAGTGCGGCATGGCCGTTACCGAATGATTATGGATTGGAATTGGAATGTGCCGATGTTCTCGAGCATCAACTAGAGGTGGCAAGACAACGTGTACATGATTCTCAACGTACAATAAAAGTTGAGACTGGACATGCAGGTATTAGATGCAGGAGTCAAAAAAAATGAAACAAGACACTGAGGTAACCACGAAGGAATTGGAGATTTTGTGTAGCAACACGAACTCAGACAGTCAAGCCTCTGTGCTTAAGTGTCATCCCTGGATCGGTATGCTAACACACATAGTACTCAAGGATTTATAACAGAGGTAAATCACATGTATAAAGTAATGTAAAAACTATTACCTCAATCCATAAAGCGGAAGAAACAACAAGGTTGTGGATTCCCATCAACACCAACGACAAAGTTGAGTGTAGAAATCATAACCCTAACGTATCACTTACTCGTCGTAAGATTCCTGCAACATGAGACGGTGCAGCCATAATAGTTTTTACGTTACTTTATACATGTGATTTACCTCTGTTATTAATCCTCGAGTACTGTGTGTGTCAGCATACCGATCCAGGGATGACACTTAAGCACAGAGACTTGACCGTTTGAGGTCGGGTCGCTACATTTTGCAGACTGAAATTTGTGCTATCTGAATCCGACCAATCCTATTTTTTGAAGAGATTATAGTTCAAATGGAGTTAAGTTGATGCGTATCCATGATGTATGAGTTGTATTTGCCTAGTGTATGTAATTTGTTGTTTGTGTATGCTTTGTTATCACTGGTGCCGAACCATAATGCCCAGTGGGTATAATCAGTTGTAATTTCTTTATTGTATAGTGTAGGATTATTCTACATTTCTATGCCTTGGTCTCTTTGTTGTATATTGTATGTTTTTTAGAGGTGATAGTATATAGTAGGATAATTCTTTGAATATGATATATC
Source organism: Triticum aestivum (assembly GCF_018294505.1). Classification (NCBI taxonomy): domain Eukaryota; kingdom Viridiplantae; phylum Streptophyta; class Magnoliopsida; order Poales; family Poaceae; genus Triticum; species Triticum aestivum. Next base: position 618,899,533 of record NC_057810.1, on the reverse strand, counting down.
ATTCAAACGGGGGCCAACTCGCCAAAATGTTGTAGTGAGCATGGCCCTCCACGTCCCGTACGATCCATGTGCCTTCTATGGACCGTCGGATCCATGGGCTTCAATGGGCCGTCGGATGCATGGGCCTTCAATGGGCCGTCGGATCCATGGGCCTTATACGGGCCGACTCATCTATGGGCCTTGTACAGGCCTTTAATGGACCGTAAATGGGCTAGAGTGGAAATCATACGTTATATGGGCTGACCATAACGGGCCGTTAATAGGCCGTATTTGACGATGCTATGAAAATGGCCCAACAGATTATCGGGCCACAAAAGGGCCAACTATATCCACGGGCTGAATTTGGCCCACAAGCAGAAAAGGCCAGTAACGGGCCGTAAGTAACCGAATGCTGGAAGTGAGCCCAAGAATAAATGGGCCCTGAGAAGGTCGAAAGGTAACACGGGCTGGAAACGACCCAATGGAATAATGGGCTGCTAATGGGTATAAAGCAATACACTATTCATTACGGGCCGATTTCACCACGGGCCATTAATGTGTTGGAAATATGCCCTAGAGGCAATAATAAAAGGATTGTTATTATATTTCCTTGTTCATGATAATTGTCTTTTATTCATGCTATAATTGTATTATCCGGAAATCGTAATACACGTGTGAATACTTAGACCACAACATGTCCCTAGTGAGCCTCTAGTTGACTAGCTCGTTGATCAACAGATAGTCATGGTTTCCGGACTATGGACATTGGATGTCATTGATAACGGGATCACATCATTAGGAGAATGATGTGATGGACAAGACCCAATCCTAAGCATAGCAAAAAGATCGTGTAGTTCGTTTGCTAGAGCTTTTCCAATGTCAAGTATCTTTTCCTTAGACCATGAGATCGTGTAACTCCCGGATACCGCAGGAGTGCTTTGGGTGTACCAAACATCACAACGTAATTGGGTGACTATAAAGGTGCACTATAGGTATCTCCGAAAGTGTCTGTTGGGTTGACACGGATCGAGACTGGGATTTGTCACTCCGTATGACGGAGAGGTATCTCTGGGCCCACTCGGTAATGCATCATCATAATGAGCTCAAAGTGACCAAGTGTCTGGTCATGGGATCATGCATTACGGTACAAGTAAAGTGACTTGCCGGTAACGAGATTGAACGAGGTATTGGGATACCGACGATCGAATCTCGGGCAAGTAACGTACCGATTGACAAAGGGAATTGTATACAGGTTTGCTTAAATCCTCGACATCGTGGTTCATCCGATGAGATCATCGAGGAGCATGTGGGAGCCAACATGGGTATCCAGATCTCGCTGTTGGTTATTGACCGAAGAGCCGTCTCGGTCATGTCTACATGTCTCCCGAACCCGTAGGGTCTACACACTTAAGGTTCGGTGATGCTAGGGTTGTATGAATATGAGTATGCAGCAAACCGAAAGTTGTTCGGAGTCCCGTATGAGATCCCGACATCACAGGCAGTTCCGGAAGGGTCCGGAGGTAAAGAATTATATATAGGAAGTGTTGTTTCGGCCATCGGGAAAGTTTTGGGGTCCACCGGTATTGTACCGGGACCACCGGAAGGGTCCCGGGGGTCCACCGGGTGGGGCCACCTATCCCGGAGGGCCCCGTGGGCTGATGTGGGAGGGAAACCAGCCCCTAGTGGGCTGGTGCGCCCCCCCCTTGGGCCCCCCTACGCCTAGGGTAGGAAACCCTAGGGTGGGGGGTGCACCACTTGCCTTGGGGGGCACTCCACCCCCCCTGGCCGCCGCCTCCCTTGGGAGATCTCATCTCCAGGGCCGGCGCCCCCCTGGGGCCTATATAAAGGAGGGGGAGGGAGGGCAGCCGCACCCTGAAGTCTTGGCGCCTCCCTCTCCCCTGCTACACCTCACCCTCTCGCAGAAGCTCGGCGAAGCTCTGCCGGAACCCTGCTGCATCCACCACCACGCCGTCGTGCTGCTGGATGTTCATCAACCTCTCCTTCCCCCTTGCTGGATCAAGAAGGAGGAGACGGCATCCGCTCCGTACGTGTATTGAACGCGGAGGTGCTGTCCATTAGGCACTTGGTCATCGGTGATTTGGATCACAACAAGTAGGACTACCTCAACCCCGTTCTCTTGAACGCTTCCGCTCGCGATCTACAAAGGTATATAGATGCACTAATATCACTCGTTGCTAGATGAACTCATAGATGGATCTTGGTGAAACCATAGGAAATTTTTTATTTTCTGCAACGTTCCCCAACAGTGGCATCATAAGCTAGGTCTATGCGTAGTTCTCTATTGCACGAGTAGAACACAAATCTGTTGTGGGCGTAGATCTTGTCAACTTGCTTGCCACTACTAGTCTTATTTTGCTTCAGCAGTATTGTGGGATGAAGCGGCCCGAACTGACCTTACACGTACGCTTACGTGAGGCAGGTTCCACCGACTGACATGCACTAGTTGCATAAGGTGGCTAGCGGGTGTCTGTCTCTCCCACTTTAGTTGGAAAGGATTCGATGAAAAGGGTCCTTATGAAGGGTAAATAGAAGTTGACAAAATCACATTGTGGTTATTCGTAGGTAAGAAAACGTTCTTGCTAGAATCCAATTGCAGCCACGTAAAAGATGCAACAACAATTGGAGGACGTCTAACTTGTTTTTGCAGCAATTGCTATGTGATGTGATATGTCCAAAAGTTGTGATGAATGATGAATGATATATTGTGATGTATGAGATCATGTTCTTGTAATAGGAATCACGACTTGCATGTCGATGAGTATGACAACCGGCAGGAGCCATAGGAGTTGTCTTAATTATTGTATGACTTGCGTGTCAATGATTTAACGCCATGTAATTACTTTACTTTATTGCTAAAACGTTAGCCATAGTAGTAGAAGTAATAGTTGGCGAGCAACTTCATGGAGACACGATGATGGAGATCATGATGATAGAGATCATGGTGTCATGCCGGTGACGAAGATGATCATGGAGCCCCGAAGATGGAGATCAAAGGAGCTATATGATATTGGTCATATCATGTCACTACTATATAATTGCATGTGATGTTTATTATGTTTATGCATCTTGTTTACTTAGAACGACGGTAGTAAATAAGATGATCCCTTATAATAATTTCAAGAAAGTGTTCCCCCTAACTGTGCGCCATTGCTAAAGTTCGTCGTTTCGAAGCACCACGTGATGATCGGGTGTGATAGATCCTTACGTTCACATACAATGGGTGTAAGACAGTTTTACACATGCAAAAACACTTAGGTTAACTTGACGAGCCTAGCATGTACAGACATGGCCTCGGAACACAGAGACCGAAAGGTCGAACATGAGTCGTATGGAAGATACGATCAACATGGAGATGTTCACCGATGATGACTAGTCTATCTCACATAATGGTCAGACACGGCCTAGTCGACTCGGATCATGTAACACTTAGATGACTAGAGGGATGTCTAATCTGAGTGTGAGTTCATTAAATAATATGATTAGCTGAACTTAATTTTCATGAACTTAGTCTAAAATCTTTGCAAAATATGTCTTGTAGATCAAATGGCCAACGCTCATGTCAACATGAACTTCAACGTGTTCCTAGAGAAAACCAAGCTGAAAGTTGATGGCAGCAACTATTCGAACTGGGTCCGGAACCTGAGGATCATCCTCATAGCTGCCAAGAAAGCATATGTCCTAGAAGGACCGCTAGGTGAAGCACCCATCCCAGAGAACCAAGACGTTATGAACACTTGGCAGTCACGTGCTGATGATTACTCCCTCGTTTAGTGCGGCATGCTTTACAGCTTAGAACCGGGGCTCCAAAAGCGTTTTGAGCAACACGGAGCATATGAGATGTTCGAGGAGCTGAAATTGGTTTTCCAAGCTCATGCCAGGGTCGAGAGATATGAGGTCTCCGACAAGTTCTATAGTTATAAGATGGAGGAAAACAGTTCTGTCAGTGAGCACATACTCAAAATGTCTGGGTTGCACAACCGCCTGTCCCAGCTGGACATTAACCTCTCGGACAAGGCGGTCATTGACAGAATCCTTCAGTCGCTCCCACCTAGCTACAAGAGCTTTGTGATGAACTACAATATGCAGGGGATGGTGAAAACTATTCCTGAAGTATTTCAATGCTGAAGTCAGCAGAGGTAGAAATCAAGAAAGAACATCAAGTGTTGATGGTCAATAAAACCACCAAGTTCAAGAAGGGCAAGGGTAAGAAGAACTTCAAGAAGGACGGCAAAGATGTTGACACGCCCGGTAAGCCAGTTGCCGGGAAGAAGTCAAGGAATGGACCCAAGCCTGAGACTGAGTGCTTTTATTGCAAAGGGAAGGGTCACTGGAAGCGGAACTGCCCCAAATACTTAGCGGACAAGAAGGCCGGCAACACTAAAGGTATATGTAATATACATGTAGTTGATGTGTATGTTACCAGTACTCATAGTAACTCCTGGGTATTTGATACCGGTGTCGTTGTTCATATTTGTAACTCACAGTAGGAGCTGCAGAATAAGCGGAGACTGGTGAAAGACGAGGTGACGATGCGCGTCGGGAATGGTTCCAAGGTCGATGTGATCGCCGTCGGCACGCTACCTCTACATTTACCTATGGGATTAGTTTTAAACCTCAATAATTGTTATTTAGTGCCATGTTTGAGCATGAACATTGTATCTGGATCTCGTTTAATGCGAGATGGCTACTCATTTAAATCCGAGAATAATGGTTGTTCTATTTATATGAGAGATATGTTTTATGGTCATGCCCCGATGGTCAATGGTTTATTCTTGATGAATCTCGAATGTAATGTTACACATATTGATAATATGAATACCAAAAGATGTAAAGTTGATAACGATAGTCCCACATACTTGTGGCACTGCCGACTTGGTCACATTGGTGTCAAGCGCATGAAGAAGCTCCATGCTGATGGACTTTTAGAGTCTCTCGATTATGAGTCATTTGACACATGCGAACCATGCCTCATGGGCAAAATGACCAAGACTCCATTCTCTGGAACAATGGAGCGAGCAACCAACTTATTGGAAATCATACATACTGATGTGTGTGGTCCAATGAGCGTTGAGGCTCACGAAGGATATCGTTATGTTCTCACTCTCACTGATGACTTAAGTAGATATGGGTATTTCTACTTGATGAAACACAAGTCTGAGTCCTTTGAAAAGTTCAAGGAATTTCAGAATGAAGTAGAGAATCAACGTGACCGAAGGATAAAATTCTTACGATCAGATCGTGGAGGAGAATATTTAAGTCATGAATTTGGCACACACTTAAGAAAATGTGGAATCGTTTCACAACTCACGCCGCCTGGAACACCTCAGCGTAATGGTGTGTCCGAACGTCGTAATCGCACTCTATTGGATATGGTGCGATCTAAGATGTCTCTTACCGATTTACCGCTATCATTTTGGGGATACGCTCTAGAAACAACTACATCACTTTAAATAGGGCTCCGTCTAAATCCGTTGAGAAGACACCGTATGAATTATGGTTTGGGAAGAAACCTAAGTTGTCGTTTCTAAAAGTTTGGGGATGCGATGCTTATGTCAAGAAACTTCAACCTGAAAAGCTCGAACCCAAGTCGGAAAAATGCGTCTTCATAGGATACCCTAAGGAAACCATTGGGTATACCTTCTACTTAAGATCTGAGGGCAAGATCTTTGTTGCCAAGAACGGATCCTTTCTGGAAAAAGAGTTTCTCTCGAAAGAAGTAAGTGGGAGGAAAGTAGAAATCGATGAAGTACTACCTCTCGAACCGGAAAGTAGTGCAGCTCAAGAAAATGTTCCTGTGGTGCCTACACCAACTAGAGAGGAAATTAATGATGATGATCAAGGTACTTCGGATCAAATTGCTGCTGAACTTCGTAGGTCCACAAGGACACGTTCCACACCAGAGTGGTATGGCAACCCTGTCCTGGAAATCATGTTGTTAGACAACGGTGAACCTTCGAACTATGAAGAAGCGATGGCGGGCCCAGATTCCAACAAATGGCTTGAAGCCATGCAATCCGAGATAGAATCCATGTATGAAAACAAAGTATGGACTTTGACAGACTTGCCCGATGATCGGCGAGCGATAGAAAACAAATGGATCTTTAAGAAGAAGACAGACGCGGATGGTAATGTTACCATCTATAAAGCTCGACTTGTCGCTAAGGGTTATCGGCAAGTTCAAGGGGTTGACTACGATGAGACTTTCTCTTCCGTAGCGAAGCTAAAGTCCATCTGAATCATGTTAGCAATTGCCGCATACTATGATTATGAGATATGGCAGATGGACGTCAAAACGGCATTCCTTAACGGCTATCTTAAGGAAGAGCTGTATATGATGCAGCCGGAAGGTTTTGTCGATCCTAAGAATGCTAACAAGGTGTGCAAGCTCCAGCGATCCATTTATGGGCTGGTGCAAGCATCTCGGAGTTGGAACATTCGCTTTGATGAGATGATCAAAGCGTTTGGGTTTATGCAGACTTATGGAGAAGCCTGCGTTTACAAGAAAGTGAGTGGGAGCTCTGTAGCATTTCTCATATTATATGTAGATGACATACTTTTGATGGGAAATGATATAGAACTTTTGGACAGCATTAAGGCCTACTTGAATAAGTGTTTTTCAATGAAGGACCTTGGAGAAGCTGCTTACATATTAGGCATCAAGATCTATAGGGATAGATCGAGACGCCTCATAGGTCTTTCACAAAGCACATACCTTGATAAGATTTTGAAGAAGTTCAAAATGGATCAGTCCAAGAAAGGGTTCTTGCCTGTATTGCAAGGTATGAGATTGATCTCGGCTCAATGCCCGACCACGGCAAAAGATAAAGAAGAGATGAGTGTCATACCCTATGCGTCAGCCATAGGATCTATTATGTATGCCATGCTGTGTACCAGACCTGATGTAAACCTTGCCGTAAGTTTGGTAGGAAGGTACCAAAGTAATCCCGGCAAGGAACATTGGACAGCGGTCAAGAATATCCTGAAGTACCTAAAAAGGACAAAGGACATGTTTATCGTTTATGGAGGTGACGAAGAGCTCGTCGTAAAGGGTTACGTCGACGCTAGATTCGACACAGATATGGATGACTCTAAGTCACAAACCGGATACGTGTATATGTTGAATCGTGGAGCAGTGAGCTGGTGCGGTTGCAAGCAGAGCGTCGTGCCGGGATCTACATGTGAAGCGGAGTACATGGCAGCCTCGGAGGCAGCACATGAAGCAATATGGATGAAGGAGTTCATCACCGACCTAGGAGTCATACCCAATGCATTGGGGCCAATCACTCTCTTCTGTGACAACACTGGAGCTATTGCCCATGCCAAGGAGCCCAAGTTTCACAAGAAGACCAGGCACATCAAGCGTCGTTTCAACTCCATCCGTGAAAATGTTCAAGATGGAGACATAGATATTTGCAAAGTACATGCGGATCTGAATGTCGCAGATCCGTTAACTAAACCTCTTCCGCGAGCAAAACATGATCAACACCAGAACTCTATGGGTGTTCGATTCATCACAATGTAACTAGATTATTGACTCTAGTGCAAGTGGGAGACTGTTGGAAATATGCCCTAGAGGCAATAATAAAAGGATTATTATTATATTTCCATGTTCATGATAATTGTCTTTTATTCATGCTATAATTGTATTATCCGGAAATCGTAATACACGTGTGATTACTTAGACCACAACATGTCCCTAGTGAGCCTCTAGTTGACTAGCTCGTTGATCAACAGATAGTCATGGTTTCCTAACTATGGACATTGGATGTCATTGATAACGGGATCACATCATTAGGAGAATGATGTGATGGACAAGACCCAATCCTAAGCATAGCAAAAAGATCGTGTAGTTCGTTTGCTAGAGCTTTTCCAATGTCAAGTATCTTTTCCTTAGACCATGAGATCGTGTAACTCCCGGATACCGTAGGAGTGCTTTGGGTGTACCAAACGTCACAACGTAACTGGGTGTAACGCCCCGGATTCGATGCGCGAGGTGTCTGCCAGTTTTTCGCCTTCGTTGCCATGTCATCTGCTTGAGTGTTGCATTTTCCATGTCATCATTTGCATCATGTCATCATGTGCATTTCATTTTGCATACGTTTTCGTCTCATGCATCCGAGCCTTTTCCCCGTTGTTCGTTTTGCAATCCGGCGCTCCTATGTCCTCCGGCATTCCCCTTTCGTCTCTTGCTGTGAGTGGGTATTAAAGTTTCTCAGAATGGCCCGAGGTTTGCCAAGCGGCCTTGGTATAGCACCGGTAGACTTCCTGTCAAGTTTCGTGCCATTTGGAGGTCGTTTGGTACTCCAACGGTTAACCGGGTAACCGTAAAAGCCCTCTCTCTCTTTGCAGGCCAAACCCCTTCCAAAGTGGCCCAAAACCCATCTAACTCCCCTCCATGCTCTCGGTCATTCGATCACGATCGTGTGGGCGACAACCACTCCTCATTTGGACTCTCCTAGCTCCCTCTACCTATAAAACTAGACCTCCCCTGAAATTTTCGGGTCATTCTACCCCTAACCCTAGCCCCGCTCCTCCCCGCCGCCACCGGACATGTCCGCGTCACGCCGGACATGTCCGCTTCACCGCACCGCCCGCCGCAGCCAATGGCGCGCCGTCACGTGGCCTCGGCGCCCGCGCGCTGCCGCCAGCCCGCCAGGCCCGCGCGGGGCCCCTGAAGCCCGTCCGCCTCCGCCTCCGTCGCCCCGCGGCTCGCGGGTGCGCCGCCGTGGATATTCGTGCCGCCGTCCGCCGGGCTTCGCCGCCGCCCGCAGGTCCCCGCCGCCGGCCTCCGCCTCCGCCGCCGCGCCCGTCCTCCGCCTCCTCCTGCCGGTCGCCGACCCGCGGCCCCCGAGCCCCCGCGCCTCACCGCAGCCTGCAACTCCGGCCGGCGCTCGCGCCTGAAGTCCGGACGCCGGAGCGCGCAACCTCGCCGGCCCACGCCTCCTCCTCCACCTCCGGCCAGATCCAGCCGCGGGAGGGCCGGATCTCGCCGCTCCAACCCGCCGGCGCCTCCCTCCGGCCGTCCCCGCCATCTCCGGACCTTCCCGGCGACTTCCCCATCTGCTCCGGCGATCTCCCCGGCGACCCTCGAAGTCCCCAGATTCTGCCAAGTCCCCAGATTCTGCCAAGTCCCCAGATTCCAGTATTATCATGCCATGTTTGACCTATTGTATCTCTGCATCCATAGCTCTGTTTCGTGCGTGTAATATGTCAAATTGTTCGCCTCAACGAGTACATCATTTCATTCCATTGCATCATATTCATTTGAGGTCATCTTGATGCCCGAATCATTGTTGTAAGAGTGCTTCATGATGTTTTCTGCTGTCTGTTATCAGAAGGAGCTCATTTGTCATTTTTGCCATGATTGATGTGTGCATCCTATGAGGTTGATGTCTACATGTGTTTTGAACTATGCCATGTCTTCTTTACAGAGGTGCTTACCATGTATTTTTGTGATCAATGTGGTGACTAGCACAAGCATGCAAACTAGGCTTCGTGATATTGCTGATTTTAGTCCCTGTTCTGCTGTTATTTTGATGCCACGTAAACATGTTGCTACAGAGAGATCCATGCATATTTTGAGATACTTCAGTAAGGGTGTTTTGAACATCTGGTTGTTGTCTATCCATTCTTGCCCTTTGTTGCAATTATGGAGTAGTCTAGCATGTCATTTGAGTGCTCTACTTTTGCTTCAAAATGTTTCCTGGCAGATTGTTTACATGTTATTTAATTTGGCCAAGCTTGTTGTAATGGATCCTTGCATGCTATGGACTTGTTCTTGACTTGGTTTGTTACATAAACATGTCTTCTTGATGATGCTATGCTTATCTTGTCATGCAATGACTTGTGGTGAGTGAATCGAGCTTGTTAAGTAGGGTACATGATGTTGCTGTTTTGCTAGGCTGAATCTGCTATTTCGTGATGCTATATAAACCTGCTGCTACTAGTCATTCTATGCATAATCTGGAGATGTTCTATAAACATGTTTTGATCTACATGTAATCCTCTATCCATCCATGCCCCTTCTTGCATATATAGATTGTTGTAGGTTGTTCATATCTTGCTCCAAAGATGCTTCATAATGTTGCTGTCAGCCTGTTAACATTAAGTTCAGTTGTTGCCATGTGTTTCCCTAGTGTTCCATGCACCCTATGACCTTGCTATTGCCATGCTTAGCTTCACAAACATGCCTTCTTACTGTTGGTTGCCTTGCCATGCCATGTTTTGCTCTGTAGTGAGTGGTACAAGCTCATTAACATGCCTTCATAATTCTGTTTCTGCCATGTATGAATCTGTATAATAACTTGTCATGTTTACGTGGGTGCCATCATATTTTCTGATCCTTTTTGGCTTATGGTCGGTAAGGGACTTTTGATATATGCAATTAGTAGGTTCATGCCATGCCTTTGTTTGCCATTGTAACTTCCTGTAACATGTTGTTTGATAGCTCTAAACATTGCATCGTGATGTTATTTTCTGCAAAGTCTGGAATTGTTACAACTTGCAATCTTACCATGTGTGTTTGAGCATGTTCTAGTAGTTTCTGGAGATAGCTCAGTGTTCATGTTTTGTAATGCTTTACCTGTACATCATGTCCATGCCTTTTGTTCTCATGTTTGGGTGCTGTAGCATATTGTTTTGATGCTTGCAATATGCCTAGTTGCTGTTTTGGACAGCTTGTCCTTCAAACTTGTTTCATGTGTGTGTGTGTTGAACCGTTGCTTCGTTTTGAGTGTGCTCTATATGAAACTTGCTTAGTTTTGCATGTAGTTTCATATTATCATGTGGCATCCTTGTTTTGAGGTGTTTGCTTGATGTTTGGGTGCATTTTGCATCAATGCCATGTTGATCTTGTTTTGCTCATATCTTCTAGGCCGTAGCTCTGAACTAAATGAACTTTATATGTAACTTGACTAGAATCTCGTGTAGATCATCTTGGTGCATCTTAACTTGCTGTTTAACAACTTGAACATAAGGTTTATTCAGATCTGGACCAACTTCAAAATATGCATATGAGGACTTACCGGAATTGTTATATGTTGTTCCCGGCCTCATTTAAACTTGCCTTGATGTGTTGTTCTTGTTTGCATCATCTCTTGCCATGAGTAGCTTCATGTAGATTTGTCATGCATCATGCTTGTTGTGCATGATGGCTTGTCCATGTGTGGTGTGTTTACGATGTTGTGTGCTTCTTTTCGATAGTTCCTGTTTCGTTGCGATCATGAGGATTAGTTCGTCTACGCTTGGTTCGTCTTCGTGGCTTCATCTTCTTCATGGACTCGTTCTTCTTCCTTGCGGGATTTCAGGCAAGATGACCACTACCCTGGATCTCACTACTATCATTCCTATGCTAGTTGCTTCGTTTTATCGCTATGCTGCGCTACCTATCACATGTTTATCAAGCCATCCCAAATTGCCATGAACCTCTAATCTTTGACACCTTTGCTATGCAAACCGTTGTTTGGCTATGTTACCGCTTTTTCTCAGCCCCTCTTATAGCGTTGCTAGTTGCAGGTGAAGTTGAAGATTTCTCCATGGTGGACAGGATTTTGGTTGGGATATCACAATATCTCTTATATTATTAATGCATCTATATACTTGGTAAAGGGTGGAAGACTCGGCCTTTTGCCTAGTGTTTTGTACCACTCTTGCCGCCCTAGTTTCCGTCATACCGGTGTTATGTTCTCGGATTTTGCGTTCCTTACGCGGTCGGGTGATTTATGGGACCCCCTTGACAGTTCGCTTTGAATAAAACTCCTCCAGCAAGGCCCAACCTTGGTTTTACCATTTGCCTCAGCACCACCTACTTTTCCCTTGGGAGTCGCTCTCTCGAGGGTCATCTTTATTATACCCCCCCGGGCCAGTGCTTGTCTAAGTGTTGGTCCAAACTAGAGCACCGTGCGGGACCATTTCCTTGGCAACTTGGATTCGTCGGTTCCTGTACGCTTCGCTTATCCGGTGTTGCCCTGAGAACGAGATATGTGCAGCTCCTATCAGGATGGTCGGCGCATCGGGCGGTCTTGCTGGTCTTGTTTTATCATTGTCGAAATGTCTTGTAAACCGGGATTCCGAGTCTGATCGGGTCTTCCTGGGAGAAGGTCTATTCCTTCATTGATCGCGAGAGCTTGTCATGGGCTAAGTTGGGACACCCCTGCAGGGTATAATCTTTCGAAAGCCGTGCCTACGGTTATAGGCAGATGGGAATTTGTTAATGTCCGGTTGTAGATAACTTGACACCAGATCTGAATTAAAACGCATCAACCGTGTGTGTAGCCGTGATGGTCTCTTTTCGGCGGAGTCCGGGAAGTGAACACGGTTTCTGGGTTATGTTTGAAGTAAGTAGGAGTTCAGGATCACTTCTTGATCATTGCTAGTTCACGACTGTTCTGCTTGCTCTCTTCTCGCTCTTATTTGCATATGTTAGCCACCATATATGCTTAGTCGCTGCTGCAGCCTCACCACTTTACCCCTTCCTTTCCCATTAATCTTTGCTAGTCTTGATACCCATGGTAATGGGATTGCTGAGTCCTCGTGGCTCACATTTTACTACAACAATAGTTGCAGGTACAGGATCATGACGCGAAAGCGATGCTTGCTTGCGTTGAGTTCTTCTTCTGCTTCTTCTTCGATCAGGGGATAGGTTCCAGGTCGGCAGCTTGGGCTAGCAGGGTGGATGTCGTTTGAGTTTCTGTTTGTGTTTCATCCATAGTCGGATGATGCTCTTTTGTATTGTGATGTTGTATTCGTGTGGCATTGTATGCCTCTTGTATGTATCCCCATCTATTATGTAATGTTGATGTAATGATATCCACCTTGCAAAAGCGTTTCAATATGCGGGCCTATCCTTGGTGGGACCTTCGAGTTCCTTTTGGATAGGGTCGCATATTGGGCATGACAAGTTGGTATCAGAGCCTCGACCGACCCTAGGAGCCCCCTTGATTGATCGTGTAGTTTGGCCGTTGTTGAGTCTAGAAGAAAACTGTTTTCGGAGTCTAGTTATATCGGAGAGTAGGAATTCTTTTTACTCCTCAGCCCCTTCGTCGCTCTGGTGAGGAATCTTGACGTAGGTGTTTTGAATTACTCCTCTTCCCTTTCAAACTTTCTTTAGGATCACGCAGTTGGTTTTCGGTAGTTGTTCCTCAGCTCTTTTCATCCGGTGCATTTCTCGTCAAGTTGACTCGAGCCTCTTCATCGTTGCCAAGTTCAATCCTCAGTTGTTGTTTTTTTCCACCCGCCCACCCTTGTTCTTCTCGGAACCGGAGTCCGTAATCAAGTATCCATCCTACTCGTGTGAAGCCTTTGCTTTCTTCAACCGGTGTTTTCTCTTCAAGATATTCGTCGTTTCCCCTTCCAAGTTGCATTTGTTTTCCCACCCTCCCACCCTTTTCTTCCTGGAGTCTGACTCTCTCTCAAGCATCAATTTCATTCGTGTGGAACCTCTTCAGTCTTTCGTAAATTATTTCAACCGGTGAATTCTCGTCTCGGTGGACATTCTTCATCTCTTTTCTGGTGGATTCAATTCTAATTTTCGGTAGTGATTATATTCTTTTCCTCGGCTCAAGTGTTTTCCCTGCTCGTTTGCCTCTCGCCAGTTTATCCTTCCGGAGTGTTCAAGACATCTTAGGAGATTCGTCTATGTCTGAATTAATTCGAGGTTGTAACCTCATTCAAATATTTCAATTGTTCCGGTGCATCATCTATCTGTTCAACATCCCTTTCCAACGGGTGTTTTCTCTTCAGTGGGCCCTAACCCACAGGTCTTTTCCCAGGATCTTACCTGACTCTTCTTATTCCCCCGGAGTATTCTCAATTCTTTTCAAGTGTGACGTAAGAATGGATTCCATCAGTCACATGCCTTCTCCAAGATCTCATTCAAATTCTTTTCATCTCGGGTTCTACCCTTCCTCTTTTCCATTCTCCCGGAGTATCTCAGTAATTTTGGTGCTGTTCCTCGTCATCATTTGAAGATCGAAGAAGAGTTTTCATATCATCCTCTCGAATTATTTCAGCTTGTCGGATATTCTTTTCATCCATCCGGAGTATGTCAGGAGTTGTTTTCCCAATTCTTTTACCGGAGGCCATCATTCCAGCTATCGTCCTCCAATTATCCCGTTGCTTCGTTCTAGTGCTCTTTAATCAGCTCATGATCTCTGTGTTCTTTTGCATCTAAATCACCTCTAGCTGATTGGTTCTTCTAATTCTTTCCGGTGATTATTTCTATTTCGTCAGTCATTTTTGAATTCTTACGGTGGTTCTTTCAGATTCTTTTTCTTTGATTATCTTTTTTATTCATTCGTTATTTTCAATCCTACCGGTGGTTCATGAAGACCTTCTCAAGTTTGCGACATGTCCCTCCTTAATCCTTTTTCAAGAAGAATAAGTAGTATGAAAAATCCATTGCTTGTCATCAATTTAATTTGATGAAGGATAATCATACAATAAATCTTATTCTTATTTCATCCAAGCGAGTAATCCCTTTCCTTCGGAGTTTGTTCTTGATGAATAAATTCTAGTTCCAAGTGTTTTCATCTTTTCTTTTCTAGAGTTCAAATTTTCCTTGGCCATTTCGTCCGAACCACCATCTAAATCATCACAATGCTCATCTTATGCTTTAATCCTTCATTCTATCTCATCATCCTTTTTGTTACTGGAGTTCTTCATGGTGGTTCTTCATGATTTAATTCATTGTTCAAGAGTTCATCAAGATTCTTGCTGGTGGAGTTCAACTATCTTTTCCTCTTGCGTCTCAAAGTGCAATTAATTCTCTGTTTTCTCCTGAAGTGGAGTTTTGCATTCCTTCGTTCTTCTCAGCTATTCAATCTTTTCCACTTATGGTCGGAGATCACCTCATAATTTTGAGATGTTACCTAAAAGTCCACAACAAACCTATTCTTTTCGTTGTTGATTTTCTCAACAACTCCATTCAATCCTTCCTTCTAAGTTCTTTCATTCCATTCGTTCAATTCTTCCAGAGGCATTGCGTGGTTCTTCTCATCAAGTGTCATCCCATATTGTGAAGTTCATGTTCTTTTCCTTCCATTTTCGTCCGGAGTGCTGCCTAAATTCTTTCAGTCTTATCCGTTTTCTGATCTCGTTCTAACTGGAGTGCTTTCATAGTCTATCTGATTCCGTGAGCTTTCGATTCTCTTCATTCTCGTCGTTCCTCTCTTCTTCTCGAATGCTCTCAATTCTTTGCTTCTTCTCTTGAGTTCTTGTTTCACCTCATCCCTTTTTCCTTCCGTCTCGATCCTAAGATCTCGGGACGAGATCTCTTGTTAGTGGAGGAGTGTTGTAACGCCCCGGATTTGATGCGCCAGGTGTCTGCCAGTTTTTCGCCTTCATTGCCATGTCATCTGCTTGAGTGTTGCATTTTCCATGTAATTATTTGCATCATGTCATCATGTGCAATTCATTTTGCATACGTGTTTGTCTCATGCATCTGAGCCTTTTCCCCGTTGTCCGTTTTGCAATCAGGCGCTCCTATGTCCTCCGGCGTTCCCCTTTCGTCTCTTGTTGTGAGTGGGTATTAAACTTTCTCGGAATGGCCCGAGGTTTGCCAAGCGGCCTTGGTATAGCACCGGTAGACCGCCTGTCAAGTTTCGTTCCATTTGGAGGTCGTTTGGTACTCCAACGGTTAACCGGGTAACCGTAAAAGCCCTCTCTCTCTTTGCAGCCCAAACCCCTTCCAAAGTGGCCCAAAACCCATCTAACTCCCCTCCATGCTCTCGGTCGTTCGATCATGATCGTGTGGGCGAAAACCGCTCCTCATTTGGACTCTCCTAGCTCCCTCTACCTATAAAACTAGACCTCCCCCGAAATTTTCGGGTCATTCTACCCCTAACCCTAGCCCCGCTCCTCCCCACCGCCACCGAACATGTCCCGTCGCGCCGGACATGTCCGCTTCACCGCGCTGCCCGCCGCAGCCAATGGCGCGCCGCCACGTGGCCCCGGCGCCCGTGCGCCGCCGCCTGCCAGCCAGGCCCGCGCGGGGCCCCCGAAGCCCGTCCGCCTCCGCCTCCGTCGCCCCGCGGCTCGCCGCGCGAAGCCGCGGATCTCCGCGCAGCCGCCCGCAGGTCCCCGCCGCCGGCCTCCGCCTCCGCCGCCGCGCCCGTCCTCCGCCTCCTCCTGCTGGTCGCCGGCCCCGTGGCCCCCGAGCCCCCGCGCCTCGCCGCCGCCTGCAACTCCGGCCGGTGCCCGCGCCTGCAGTCCGGCCGCCGGAGCGCGCGACCTCGCCGGCCCGCGCCTCCTCCTCCACCTCCGGCCAGATCCGGCTACGGGAGGGCCGGATCTCGCCGCTCCAACCCGCCGGCGCCTCCCTCCGGCCGTCCCCGCCATCTCCGGACCTCCCCGGCGACTTCCCCGTCTGCTCCGGCGATCTCCCCGGCGATCCTCGAAAACTGTGCAGACCCGAGGTTGACTTTTCCCCCTTCCCCGATTCTGCTAAGTCCCCAGATTCCAGTATTATCATGCCATGTTTGACCTGTTGTATCTTTGCATCCGTAGCTCCTTTTCCTGCAGTGTAATATGTCAAATTATTCGTCTCAACGAGTACATCATTTCATTCCATTGCATCATATTCATTTGAGGTCATCTTGATGCCTGAATCATTGTTGTAAGAGTGCTTCATGATGTTTTCTGCTGTCTGTTATCAGAAGGAGCTCATTTGTCATTTTTGCCATGATTGATGTGTGCATCCTATGAGGTTGATGTCTACATGTGTTTTGAACTATGCCATGTCTTCTTTACAGAGGTGCTTACCATGTATTTTTGTGATCAATGTGGTGACTAGCACAAGCATGCAAACTAGGCTTCGTGATATTGCTGATTTTAGTCCCTGTTCTGCTGTTATTTTGATGCCATGTAAACATGTTGCTACAAAGAGATCCATGCATGTTTTGAGATACTTCAGTAAGGGTTTTTTGAACATGTGGTTGTTGTCTATCCATTCTTGCCCTTTGTTGCAATTATGGAGTAGTCTAGCATGTCATTTGAGTGCTCTACTTTTGCTCCAAAATGTTTCCTGGCAGATTGTTTACATGTTATTCAATTTGGCCAAGCTTGTTGTAGTGGATCCTTGCATGCTATGGACTTGTTCTTGACTTGGTTTGTTACATAAACATATCTTCTTGATGATGATATGCTTATCTTGTCATGCAATGACTTGTGGTGAGTGAATCGAGCTTGTTAAGTAGGGTACATGATGTTGTTGTTTTGCTAGGCTGAATCTGTTATTTCGTGACGCTATATAAACCTGCTGCTACTTGTCATTCTATGCATAATCTAGAGATGTTCTATAAACATGTTTTAATCTACATGTCATCCTCTATCGATCCATGCCCCTGGTTGCATTTATAGCTTGCTGTAGATTGTTCATATCTTGCTCCAAAGTTGCTTCATAATGTTGTTGTCAGCCTGTTAACATTAAGTTCAGTTGTAGCCATGTGTTTTCCTAGTATTCCATGCACCCTATGACCTTGCTATTGCCATGCTTAGCTTCACAAACATGCCTTCTTACTGTTGGTTGCCTTGCCATGCCATGTTTTGCTCTGTAGTGAGTGGTACAAGCTCATTAACATGCCTTCATAATTCTGTTTCTGCCATGTATGAATCTGTATAATAACTTGCCATGTTTACGTGGGTGCCATCATATTTTCTGATCCTTTTTGGCTTATGGTCAGTAAGGGACTTTTGATCTATGCAATTATTAGATTCATGCCATGCCTTTGTTTGCCATTATAACTTCCTGTAACATGTTGTTTGATAGATCTAAACATTGCATCGTGATGTTATTTTCTGCAAAGTCTGGAATTGTTATAACTTGCAATCTTACCATGTGTTTTTGAGCATGTTCTAGTAGTTTCTGGAGATGGCTCAGTGTTCATGTTTTGTAATGCTTTACCTGTACATCATGTCCATGCCTTTTGTTTTCATGTTTAGGTGTTGTAGCATATTGTTTTGATGCTTGCAATATGCCTAGTTGTTGTTTTGGATAGCTTGTCCTTTAAACTTGTTTCATATGTGTGTGTTGAACCGTTGCTCCGTTTTGAGTGTGCTCTATATGAAACTTGCTTAGTTTTGCATGTAGTTTCATATTATCACGTGGCATCCTTGTTTTGAGGTGTTTGCTTGATGTTTGGGTGCATTTTGCATCAATGCCATGTTGATCTTGTTTTGCTCATATCTTCTAGGCCGTAGCTCCGAACTAAATGAACTTTATATGTAACTTGACTAGAATCTCGTGTAGATCATCTTGGTGCATCTTAACTTGCTGTTTAACAACTTGAACATAAGGTTTATTCATATCTGGACCAACTTCGAAATATGCATATGAGGACTTACCGGAATTGTTATATGTTGTTCCCGGCCTCATTTAAACTTGCCTTGATGTGTTGTTCTTGTTTGCATCATCTCTTGCCATGAGTAGCTTCATGTAGATTTCTCCTGTTTCGTGCTTGTTTTGCATCATGTCTTGTTCATGTGTGGTGTGTTTACGATGTTGTGTGCTTCTTTTTGATAGTTCCTGTTTCGTTGCGATCATGAGGATTCGTTCGTCTACGCTTGGTTTGTCTTCGTGGCTTCATCGTCTTCATGGACTCGTTCTTCTTCCTTGCGGGATTTCAGGCAAGATGACCGCTACCCTGGATCTTACTACTATCATTGCTATGCTAGTTGCTTCGTTCTATCGCTATGCTGCGCTACCTATCACATGTTTATCAAGCCATCCCAAATTGCCATGAACCTCTAATCTTTGACACCTTTCCTATGCAAACCATTGTTTGGCTATGTTACCGCTTTTGCTCAGTCTCTCTTATAGTGTTGCTAGTTGCAGGTGAAGTTGAAGATTTCTCCCTGGTGGATAGGATTTTGGTTGGGATATCACAATATCTCTTATATTATTAATGCATCTATATACTTGGTAAAGGGTGGAAGACTCGGCCTTTTGCCTAGTGTTTTGTTCCACTCTTGCCGCCCTAGTTTCCGTCATACCGGTGTTATGTTCCCGGATTTTGCATTCCTTATGCGGTCGGGTGATTTATGGGACCCCCTTGACAGTTCACTTTGAATAAAACTCCTCCAGCAAGGCGCAACCTTGGTTTTACCATTTGCCTCACCACCACCTACTTTTACCTTGGGAGTCGCTCTCTCGAGGCTCATCTTTATTATAGCCCCCCCGGGCTAGTGCTTGTCTAAGTGTTGGTCCAAACTAGAGCACCGTGCGGGACCATTTCCTTGGCAACTTGGATTCGTCGGTTCCTGTATGCTTCGCTTATCCGGTGTTGCCCTGAGAACGAGATATGTGCAGCTCCTATCGGGATTGTCGGCGCATCGGGCGGTCTTGCTGGTCTTGTTTTACCATTGTCGAAATGTCTTATAAACCGGGATTCCGAGTCTGATCGGGTCTTCCTGGGAGAAGGTCTATTCCTTCGTTGATCGCGAGAGCTTGTCATGGGCTAAGTTGGGACACCCCTACAGGGTATAACCTTTCGAAAGCCGTGCCTGCGGTTATAGGCAGATGGGAATTTGTTAATGTCCGGTTGTAGATAACTTGACACCAGATCCAAATTAAAACGCATCAACCGTGTGTGTAGCCGTGATGGTCTCTTTTCGGCGGAGTCCGGGAAGTGAACACGGTTTCTGGGTTATGTTTGATGTAAGTAGGAGTTCAGGATCACTTCTTGATCATTGCTAGTTCACGACCGTTCTGCTTGCTCTCTTCTCGCTCTTATTTGCGTATGTTAGCCACCATATATGCTTAGTCGCTGCTGCAGCCTCACCACTTTACCCCTTCCTTTCCCATTAAGCTTTGCTAGTCTTGATACCCATGGTAATGGGATTGCTGAGTCCTCGTGGCTCACAGTTTACTACAACAACAGTTGCAGGTACAGGTTATGCGATGATCATGACGCGAGAGCGATGCTTGCTTGCGTTGAGTTCTTCTTCTGCTTCTTCTTCGATCAGGGGATAGGTTCCAGGTCGGCAGCCTGGGCTAGCAGGGTGGATGTCGTTTGAGTTTCTGTTTGTGTTTCATCCGTAGTTGGATGATGCTCTTTTGTACTGTGATGTTGTATTCGTGTGGCATTGTATGCCTCTTGTATGTATCCCCATCTATTATGTAATGTTGATGTAATGATATCCACCTTGCAAAAGCGTTTCAATATGCGGGTCTATCCCTGGTGGGACCTTCGAGTTCCTTTTGGATAGGGTCGCATATTGGGCGTGACACTGGGTGACTATAAAGGTGCACTACAGGTATCTCCGAAAGTGTCTGTTGGGTTGACACGGATCGAGACTGGGATTTGTCATTCCGTATGACGGAGAGGTATCTCTGGGCCCACTCGGTAATGCATCATCATAATGAGCTCAAAGTGACCAAGTGTCTGGTCACGGGATCATGCATTACGGTACGAGTAAAGTGACTTGCCGGTAACGAGATTGAACGAGGTATTGGGATACCGACGATCGAATCTCGGGCAAGTAACGTACCGATTGACAAAGGGAATTGTATACGGGGTTGCTTAAATCCTCGACATCGTGGTTCATCCGATGAGATCATCGAGGAGCATGTGGGAGCAAACATGGGTATCCAGATCCCGCTGTTGGTTATTGACCGGAGAGCCGTCTCGGTCATGTCTACATGTCTCCCGAACCCGTAGGGTCTACACACTTAAGGTTCGGTGCCGCTAGGGTTGTATGAATATGAGTATGCAGCAAATCGGAAGTTGTTCGGAGTCCCGGATGAGATCCCAGACGTCACAAGGAGTTCCGGAAGGGTCCGGAGGTAAATAATTATATATAGGAAGTGTTGTTTCGGCCATCGGGAAAGTTTCGGGGTCCACCAGTATTGTACCGGGACAACCGGAAGGGTCCCGGGGCCCACCGGGTGGGGCCACCTATCCCGGAGGGCCCCGTGGGCTGAAGTGGGAGGGGAACCAGCCCCTAGTGGGCTGGTGCGCCCCCCCTTGGCCCCCCTGCGCTTAGGGTTGGAAACCCTAGGGTGGGGGTGCACCACTTGCCTTGGGGGGCACTCCACCCCCCTGGCCGCCCCCCCTTGGGAGATCTCATCTCCAGGGCCGGCGCCCCCTCTGGGGGCCTATATAAAGGAGGGGGGAGGGAGGGCAGCCGCACCCTGAAGTCTTGGCGCCTCCCTCTCCCCTGCTACACCTCTCCCTCTCGCAGAAGCTCGGCGAAGCTCTGCCGGAACCCTGCTGCATCCACCACCACGCCGTCGTGCTGCTAGATCTTCATCAACCTCTCCTTCCCCCTTGCTGGATCAAGAAGGAGGAGACGTCATACGCTCTGTACGTGTGTTGAACGCGGAGGTGTTGTCCGTTCGGCACTTGGTCATCGGTGATTTGGATCACGACAAGTACAACTACCTCAACCCCGTTCTCTTGAACGCGTCCGCTCGTGATCTACAAAGGTATGTAGATGCACTAATATCACTCGTTGCTAGATGAACTCATAGATGGATCTTGGTGAAACCGTAGGAAATTTTTTATTTTCTGCAACGTTCCCCAACATAATGGGCCAAGAGTTACAAAGGGACTTGTATGGGCCGAAAGACGTCATGGGCCATACATGGGCCGGAAGTCACAACGGGCTGGAATCATATTGGACGGCCCAGATGACGCTACTGGGCCTAATACCATTAGGTCGTAACGGGCTGTGAGTTAGCGGGCTATAAATGGGCTATATGCAAACATGCCGTTACCAAGCTTTCCGTGGGCCGACCCACCACCTTTTGACCAGGTCAAACGGGCCGGCCTTTTCACAGGAATGGGCCTCTATTGAGTCGTGACACGTGTCACGTATCATAGGCGCCTTTTGTCCAATGAGTGGATGACATCTGTCCCAACGATGAGACGACACGTGTTTCTTCCGGTCAATGATGATTTTACACGTGGAAAATCCCCATTGGTCGGGGCTGTTAACGGGTTATCGGATCCAAAACCGGACCCGATAGCTTATCGGCGTTCCATTACGATGGATGCCACGTGTCGGTCACCCTTGACGAAAGCACTTCTGTGACGCGCGATTTATCGTCATGGAAGTGGACACTTCCATGATGATAATTTTGGTAATGTCATGGAACACTTCTACGATAGCACAGGTATGACTATCTTGATTCTGTCATAAAATCGTAATGGATGTACATGCATGACAAAAAACGCGACCTACTGTGACAAACACTTATCATCACGGAAGTGTATTTTTTTTGTAATGTTACTTGCCCTTTCGGTACTTTTGCTTATAAACGTATGCCTTTTGGTTTATGTAATGCACCTGCTACCTTTCAAAGATGCATGATGGCTATATTCTCTGACTTTTGTGAAAAGATTTGTGAGGTATTCATGGATGATTTCTCTGTTTATGGATCCTCTTTTTATGATCGTTTGAGCAACCTTGAACGAGTTTTGCAGAGATGCGAAGATACTAGTCTTGTTTTAAACTGGGAGAAGTGTCACTTTATGGTTAATGAAGGCATTGTCTTGGGGCATAAAATTTCTGAAAGAGGTATTTAAGTTGATAAAGCTAAGGTTGATGATATTGAAAAGATGCCGTGTCCCAAGGACATCAAAGGTATAAGAAGCTTCCTTGGTCATGCCGGTTTTTATAGGAGGTTCATTAAGGACTTCTCTAAAATTTCTAGGCCTCTGACTAATCTATTACAAAGAGATATTCCTTTTGTCGTCGATGATGATTGTGTAGAAGCATTTGAAATACTTAAGAAAGCTTTGATTTCTGCACCTATTGTTCAGCCACCTAATTGGAATTTACCTTTTGAAATTATGTGTGATGCTAGTGATTATGCTGTCGGGGCTTTTCTAGGACAAAGAGTCGATAAGAAACGAAATGTTATTCAATATTCTACTAAAACTCTAGACACTTCCCAGAGAAATAATGCTACTACTGAAAAAGAATTCTTAGCAGTTGTATTTGCTTGTGATAAGTTTGGACCTTATATTGTTGATTCTAAAGTAACTATTCACACTGATCATGCTGCTATTAAATATCTTATGGAAAAGAAAGATGCTAAACCTAGACTTATTAGATGGGTTCTCTTATTACAAGAACTTTATTTGCATATTATTGATAGAAAGGGAGCTCAGAACCCTATTGCAGACAACTTGTCTAGGTTAGATAATGTTCTTGATGACCCACTAGCTATTGATGATAGCTTTCCTGATGAACAATTAGCTGTCATAAATGCTTCTCATAATGCTCCATGGTATGCTGATTATGCTAATTACATTGTTGCTAAATTTATACCACCTAATTTCACATACCAGCAAAAGAAAAAGTTCTTCTATGATTTAAGACATTACTTCTGGGATGACCCACACCTTTATAAAGAAGGAGTAGATGGTGTTATTACACATTGTGTACCTGAGCATGAACAGGAACAGATCCTATGCAAGTGTCACTCCGAGGCATATGGAGGACACCACGCGGGAGATAGAACTGCACATAAGGTATTGCAATCCAGTTTTTATTGGCCTACTCTCTTCAAATATGCTCGTAAGTTTGTCTTGTCTTGTGATGAATGTCAAAGAATTGGTAATATTAGTAGACGTCAAGAAATGCCTATGAATTATTCTCTTGTTACTAAACCATTTGATGTTTGGGGCTTTGATTATATGGGATCTTTTCCTGCCTCTAATGGGTATACACATATTTTAGTTGCTGTTGATTACGTTACTAAGTGGGTAGAAGCTAGTCCACCTAGTAGTGCTGATCATAACACCTTTATTAAGATGCTTAAAGAAGTTATTTTTCCGAGGTTTGGAGTCCCTAGATACTTAATGACTGATGGTGGTTCACATTTTATTCATGGTGCTTTTCGTAAGATGCTTGCTAAGTATGATGTTAATCATAGAATTGCATCTCCATATCAGCCACAATCTAGTGGTCAAGTAGAATTGAGTAATAGAGAGCTTAAATTAATTTTGCAAAAGACTGTTAATAGATTTCGAAAGAATTGGTCAAAGAAACTTGATGATGCATTGTGGGCTTATAGAACTGCATATAAAAGTCATATGGGTATGTCTCCATATAAAATGGTTTATGGAAAAGCATGTCACTTACCTCTTGAACTAGAACCTAAGGCATATTGGGCCATTAAAGAGCTCAATTACGATTTCAAACTTGCCGGTGAGAAGAGGTTATCTGACATTAGCTCACTTGATGAATGGAGAACCCAGGCCTATGAGAATGCCAAACTATTTAAAGAAAAAGTTAAAAGATGGCATGACAAAAGGATACAAAAGCGTGAGTTTAATGTAGGTGATTGTGTTTTGCTTTTCAACTCTCGTTTAAGTTTTTTGTATGTAAACTTCTCTTTAAATGGGAAGGGCCTTACGTTATTGAGGAGGTCTATCGTTTCGGTGCCATAAAAATTAACAACTTCAAAGGCACAAATCCAAAGGTGGTGAACGGTCAAAGAATCAAACATTATATCTCAGGTAATCCTATAAATGTTGAAACTAATGTTATTGAGACCGTAACCCCAAAGGAATACGTAAGGGACACTTTCCAGAATGTTTCAGACTCCGAAAAGGAATAGTTATGTGGTACGGTAAGTAAACGACTCCAAAACAGTTCTAATAACAATTTTTCTCCATTTTGGAATATTTAAGAAAATAGGAAAATAGGAAGTAGTCCGAGAAGGACACTAGGCATCCACGAGGGTGGAGGGCGCGCCCCCTGCCTCGTGGGCACCTCGTGTGCTCTCCGGACTCCGTTTTCTTGCACGATACTTCTTTTGGTCGGTTAAAATTCATTATATAATCTCCCGAAAGTTTTGACCACCGTATCACGCAAATACCCTCTGTCTTTGTTTCGAGCTGTTTTCTGTCAGATTTTTCAAGACCAGGCATCATGACGTCGCCCTCCTCCAACAATGAAGACAACACTACAAAAAAATACAATTCTGTGATGATACGTGTTTGTCACAGTAGGTCACGTTTTCTGTCATGCATGTACATCCATGACGATTTTATGACAGAATCAAGATAGTCATACATGTGCTGTCGTAGAAGTGTTCCATGACATTACCAAAATTATCATCACGGAAGTGTCCACTTCCATGATGATAAATCACGCGTCACAGAAGTGCTTTTGTCAAGGGTGTCCAACACGTGGCATCCACCGTAAGGGAACGCCGTTAAGCTATCGGGTCGGGTTTTGGATCCGATAACCCGTTAACAGCCCCGACCAATGGGGATTTTCCACGTGTAAAATCATCATTGGCTGGAGGAAACACGTGTCGGCTCATCGTTGGGACAGATGTCATCCACTCATTCGACAGAAGGCGCCTATGATACGTCGACACGTGGCACGACCCAACAGACGCCCATTCCTGTAAAAAGGCCGGCCTGTTTGACTTGGTCAAAAGGTGGCGGCCGTCCCATGGAAAGCCTGTTAACGGCCTGTTCGCATATAGCCCATTTACAGCCTGGTAACCCAAGGCCTGTTACGCCCTATCCGAATTAGGCCCAGTAGCGTCATCTGGGCCGTCCAATATGATTCCAGCCTGCTCTCACTTCTGGCCCATGTATGGCCATGACGTCTTTTGGCCCATATGATGCCCTATGTAACTCTTGGCCTATTAACGGCCCGTGGTGAAACTGGCCCGTAATGAACAGTGTATCACTTTACACCCATTAACGGCCCGTGGTGAAACTGGCCCGTAATGAACAGTGTATCACTTTATACCCAGTAATGGCCCGTTATACCATTGGGCCGTTTCCAGCCCATGTTATATTTCGACCTTCTCAGAGCCCATTTTTTCTTGGGCTCATTTCCAGTATTCGTTTACTTACGGCCCGTTACTGTCATTTTCTGCTTGTGGGCCAAATTCAGCCCGTGGTTACAGTCGGCCCGTTTGTGGTCTGTTAATACGTTGAGCCGTTTTCATAGCGTCATCAAATATGGCCTATTAACGATGGCACGTTATGGTCGGCCCATGAATGGACGATTCCAACTCTAGCCCGTTTACGGCCATAATGCGGTCTGTTTGGCCAATCGATCATATGGCTCGTATAAGGCCCATTGATGATATGGCCCATAGAAGGCCCATTGTTTATATGGCCCGTAGAAGGCCCATTGTTTCTACGGCCCGTAGGAGGCCCACTGTTTCTATGGCCCGTAGAAGGCCCACTGTTTCTACGGCCCGTAGGAGGCCCAGTGTCACTACAGTAAATATTAGCCCATGGTTATTGTGGCCTAGTTTGAAAAACTAGGTTATTGCAGCCACTAGCAAACCGTAGAAAAAGAACTGCACTGACTACAAGCAAACAAATAAACAAGACAACAAGGAAATAAATAAGCAAGCAACTTACACTAGGCTATCACGGCTATTACACATATTACATCCACTGGGCATCAAAGTTCGCCACCAGTGCAAATATAGGGAACACAGCAGCATATAAACGCCGCAGCAAAACAAGTCCAGAACTGAAACCACTTGAGAAGAGCTCAACAAACAATATCCTGGGTACCCATAATGCTGGCAAGATGGTTAGCAAGCTTATTAACTTTCTCTTGTTTGGTGCTTAAGTCCTCCAGCGCTTGCTGTTGCACCAGAAAGTATGCATCTGAATTCTGCAGGGACTTCCTCAGTCCTTCGGCTTCCTGTCGCATAACATCTGATCGATGTCTTTCAACTTGAAGTTGAGACTCAAGAAGCCGAACTGATTCAGGCAACGAGTTCGAAGAGCTGGTGCCAGCAGTGGTAGCTAGTAACTCGAACACTACATCAAGATAGGACTTTGGGGTTGTCTCAGTGTCTTCAATATAGTTTTTATCAGCTTTCTTGGAGACCAACAGGGATGTCTCACTATCTTGAACCTTATCTGCATTACTTCCTTTACCATTGCATAATAGGGTACTCTTCTCCAATATTTTATCCGCGTTCTAAAAGAGAAACAAACAAACACATCTCAGGTTTACAATGTAGTATATGAAACTCATTTTGGTAAACCAGTTCAGTAGTAAGGTGGACAGGATAACAACATGAAACAAACATATATCTATGTAGTATGGTCACTATATGGTCTTATATCATTCTAGTTTATGTTGCCAAATCAAGATAGATATAGTTCGAATCATATCTATTTAAGACAAAGCAGCATAGACAGAATATAAGTGTGGGAAACTACACAACAATAACAACACTTGTAATGTGCATGGCATGAGAACATAACTGTTTATTCAATTGAAACTGAAATCAACATAGAGCAAGTTACAACAGCAAACAACCAAACACGTTGAAGAAACAGGTTTAAAACATACCTGTTGCACCATTGGAGTTTCAATTGCATCCTTCAAATTTGAAATTGGTTGGTATCAGTAAATACAGTGATGCAAGAGAAAAGTAGTATGAACCATAGCTATGGAACCTGACCTGAGAACAATTCTTCTTCTGCTTTAAGCGTTGACTTCGGGTTCGGAGTGGTGGTCCTCATGATTTGGGCACTGCAGTTGCCTTACTAACTGCTCGTGTTTGGGTGCTCTGTAGTGGAGATGGTGTTGTGTCAACGGGAACTGGGTGTCTATCTGCTAGGATTGGGGTTAGAAGGGGTGTAGCTGGTTCTCTGTCCAACTGGGTAGGGGTACAATCTGCATGAGTGTGGGTTATGTGTGGTGGGGCTGGTTCTTGGGCAAGTACAACCGTGGTTCTATCTGCATCGACAGGTAGCACGATCTTTTCTGAAGACCGTGTTTTTACTCCCACAGATACTGCCATCACTCCCTCCAATTGAAATGGCTGATAAACAAGAAAAGTAATTGAATGTACAGACATTGTAAGATAGACAGGTGCAATGGATAGTAGGGAAGAAAACAGGGCATGAAATAATTCACATTTATGTTGTCTAAGCAAACAGAATAGCAGGACATAATTTCACATATATGATGGCTAATTAAACAGGATAGCATGACACAATTTCACATGTATGATGGCTAACTAAACAGGATAGAATGACATACTTCAAAATATGATGACTATGTAAACAGGATGACATGATATAACTATACGATGTGTCTATTAAAGTGGTTGGCATGCCATAAATCACAAACATGCCGTCGATGGAAACATGATGGCATGATATAATTCATGGATAGAATGACATAATTTAAAATATGATGACTATGTAAACAGGATGAGATGATATAACTATATTATGTCTTTAGAAAATGGGTTGGCATGCCATAATTCAGATACATGTTGTCTATGTAAACATCATGGCATGACATAATTCAAATATATGATTTATATACTAAGGAAGTGAGCAGAGGGCAATCGCATATATGATGTGTCAACTAAGGAGATGGCATTCAATATTGTGTATATGATGTAAAAACTAAGCATTGCAATACAACATATGCATTATATGAGTAATATAACCCTGCCAAGTTTGAGCATACACCTCAGGGGATAATAGGACTGGTCATCTGCCTCTGAATCCTCCTCTGAAGAGCTATCTGTAACCAGCAAGATATTTGCTTCAGCAGGTAGCATTGTCTGCTCTGAAGACCTTGTTTTCACTCCAGATTTCTCCATCACCAATTCAAATGGCTGATGCACAGGAAGAGCAGTTGAATATACAAACATTGTCGACAAAAGCAATGAGAAATACAAAAAAAGGACGGCATGATATAATTCACATATATGACGCTTGCCTAAACAGCATGGCATTGCATAATTCACATACATAATGCCTTGCAACAAGATAACATTGCATAATTCACATATATAATGTCTTGCAACAAGATGGCATTGCATAATTCACATATATGGTAATTAGACACTAAACAGGTGGCATTCACACAAAGCATGTCTAAACTAAGCAAATAACATAGCAATGCAAGATACCATACACACGATATGAGCAACATAACCCTGCCAAGTTAGGGCATGCACCTCGGGGGGGGGGGAATATGACTGGTCATCTGTCTCTGAATCCTCCTCTGAGGAGCTATCGGTAACCAGCAAGACATGCGCTTCGTCAGATAGCATTGTCTGCTCTGAAGACCTTGTTTCCACTCCAGATTTTTTCCATGGCCGTGCCGAACGGCTGATGCACAGGAAGAGTAATTGAATGTACTAAAATTGTTGACAAATTTAACATGTAATAAAAAAATGATGGCATGATATAATTCACATATAAGATGACTGGCTAACCAGTGTGGCATTGCAAAATTCACATATACGATGCCTGGCTAAACAAGATGGCATTGGATGATTCACATATACGATAAAGAAACTAAACAGATGGCATTGACACGAAGCATGTCTAAACTAAGCAGATGATATCTTTAATGTATACAGTAAGCAATGCAAGGCACCATATGCATGATATTACCAACATCAGCATGCCAAGTTAGAGAGAAGACCTCATGGGGTAAATAGGAGTGGTCTTCTCCTTCTGAATCCCCCTCAGAACAGTTATCTTCCTCTTGATTACGATCCGAAATGGGTAGAGGGGGGCTGCCTTTGCGCCCACCATGGAATGATGTCTGCATGAAATTTTATTGCCACACAAGGTTCGTCTCTTTTGCTATACATGATCTGTTCCATTGTGTACAATAACTGGCATGCATAGGAATAAAACATAGTGAGATTATGTAAGGAGTGCATGCACAAATCCAGAGTGATGGTAGCAAAGTGTGGATAGACCCAAAACCAATGATAGCAGGCAGCTAATAGCTTTAGTTAGAAAATACAGATAATGGCTCCTTTAATGTTTGTTTGCACCCAACATGAAAATCATAGTAGACACCGGAGATTAACCAGATAATAGACAGATAGTACTGATTGCTGCCCCAATATGTACCCCACAACCATTCAAAAAATCAAGTTTCAGTATTAGTTTGGACCTGACTCGGAGTCTAATAGGTGAACACGATGATAATGTAGCATGTCATCATATTAAGCGACGCATAACGTAAGAAGACACGGAAGAGTGCGACCTCTCTTGCGGACCCATGTAGTCCTCAAGGTCATGTTCTCAGTTGATGATGGTAATGCAGTTGTCATGGCTGCCGGCGGCGGGGAAGAAGATCTGAGGCGGCGAAAGATAGTCTGGAGAGCGGATCCCTGTTGTGGTGAACCCTTCCGTCATTGGAGCAGCTGAGCTGGGGTGGAACACAGCGCCGCAGGAGCAGGACAAACCACACAAGGTTTTCTTTGACACATATCTGTAACAGAAGTAATTGAGTAAGGGCTTGTTTGAATGTGAGGATTCTAACAATGCATGGATAGGAAATAGACATGAATAGGATAGGAATGCACATGCAAAACAAAGAATTTAAAAACACAGGATTTCTACCAATCTGGGT
The DNA here is from genome assembly GCF_018294505.1 of Triticum aestivum. Taxonomy (NCBI): domain Eukaryota; kingdom Viridiplantae; phylum Streptophyta; class Magnoliopsida; order Poales; family Poaceae; genus Triticum; species Triticum aestivum. The sequence goes on along the minus strand of NC_057810.1, from coordinate 618,869,191 downwards.
GGTTGATTCACAACAATTGGAAGATCACATGATGCAAAAAAGCATGGTGACATTAAGTCAAACCACAGGAAAATGTACGGTTATAATGCTATTATGCTACTATCTCTTAGTCTTGTGCTTGATGAATAGGAATATGAAAAGGAGGAGAAGTGGAAATTAGAATTCCTACGGTTTTTCTTTCAAGGAGACACTAAAGGAACAAATCCTACAGTTTTCCTTTGCTCCATTCCTTTGCACCAAATTCATGAAAAGTAGTACCATAGGAAACTTTCAAATTCCTATGTTTTTCATTCACTTTTCCTTTCAAGCACTAGCGATTCTAGTAGGCAGGCTTGAGCAAGGAAAATCCTACACTAAAAAAATGTTTTTGGGCTACTTCTATTACTTTGGACCCAGGCCACTGCCATGCTAGCTCAACTCCCAGGCCCATCGACAAATGCATAGCTCAAACGCGTAGAGATAAATAATGATGGCGTTCAAGAGAGTCCATCACGGATAGCTAAGTTGCCTAGTACCTCACTGCTTGTCATATAGTAGGATAAAATAATCGTATTTCCCATTACTATGAGTGCTCAGTGGACAATATATATAACATGTAGAGTAAAAAAGAGATGCAACAAGTGTACAACCTCTTTGGCGAAGCCATGTCGATCTCAGCGTGATTGGGTTGGCCGGTGAGGATGCTCCGGCTGACTTCGCTGTCGGAGGAGGGGAAGAAGATCTTAGGCGTCTGGAGATGGAGCCCGAGGTACTGCTCCACTGTGATGGAGGGTTTCGTCGTTGGAGAAGCTCCGGTGAGTTGCACGACGCCGAGGCTGAAGCAGGACAAGAGAGACAACGAACAACGTTAACCTGAGTGGAATTCTAATAGCATCTCCAATACATGAGGTAAAATACATAACCACAAAGTGCTAGATGTAAAATACATCAGCCGCTCATCTCTAAAATTAACTGTCGAAACTGAATTTAACTGTCGAAACTGAACTTAACTGTCAAAACTAAACTTAACTATCGAAACTGAATTTTGCTGTCAAAACTGAATTTTGCTGTTGAAACTGAACGCACTAGCAAGGTGAGGCTACACGTCGGTTGACTGACTTCTTCATCTCTGGTCAGTCGATTTTGCAGCCGTTGGATACGAAATCAAGGGCCTGCAGTTCATCTTCAACCTCCACCCCCCGAGCCGCCAGCCACCACCGGCCAAACAGCAGCCCCCCGCTGCCCGCGGCTGGCGGTGCGCCGCCCCGCCCGCCCTAAAAACACACACCACCGCTGGTCCACCACCGCCCCGACCATCCCTCTAGCCCCCCCCCCCCCGTGCCGAGCCTTTTCTCCGGCGATCCCCACACCACCGTCCCGCCAATGCCCCGCCACCGCCGGCGACCACCGCCCCCACCCTGAACCCTAAGTTAGATAGTGGGGCACCTCTCCGGCGAGCCCCCCTCCCCGCTGCGGCTGGTTCTTCCTTCACCCCGGCGAGCCCCCCCACCCCCTGAAAATCGACTGACCCAAAAGTTGATTTAGTCAACTGAAGTGTAGCTAAATTGGAGCAGCATCGCAAGCAAGAGCAAGAGCGAGAGCAGCAGCGCGAGCGAGAGCAATAGCAAGAGCAGACCAGGTAGGGGATCGAGAGCAAGAGCAGAGCAGCAGCGCGAGCGAGACCTAAAGCAGCAGCAGCTCCTACTGATATGGACATCGCCGCCGAGGGAGCGACGCCGTGGAGGAAGTGGCCGGCGACGCTGCCGTGGATGGAGCCATGCCGTGTCGGCTCGGGACCAAACGCCGGCAGCACCATGAGATCGAATCAAGAAGAAAACACGGCGATTGGTGTACAACCTCTTCCGTGGCGCCGATTAGGCCGCAGCTTCATCCGAGGAAACGGTGATGATGATGCTCTTTCGGTGGTGCAGGTGAAGATGGCGGTGGGGAATGGAGGTGGCGCGAAAGATGAGGGGAACGTCGGGGCAGCTCCTTGGAGGTGGAGGATGGGGTGGCTGAACCGGCCGGACGACGAGATCGACGACGGATCCTCATCCGGTACGGTGGATGAGGGACGTCGAGGTGTTGCTGTGGACGACGTCATCGGGGAAGAGGCTCCGGCTGGGTGGCGGACGGAGCAGGGTGTGGGGTTTCGTCACAGGTTTTCGCGGCCTCGGTGTACGAATGGGTGGGGGGATGGCAGTGGGGAACCATGGCTTAGGGACGCGCTTGTCCGAAATGTGGGGTAAGTTACGAAAGTACCCCCACCGATTTGAGGTGGTTCTTCCGGTTCAGGGGTACCACGGGCATTTCGCATGTCGGGATTTCACAGGAGGTGGGAGTTTTCACGCACGTTGTAATTTCGGAATAGCAAGGTGCGGGTTGAGATGGAGGGAGTTGTCGGAGTACAACGAGAAAAAGATATATCTTAAATATTTCGGGCTAACAAGGCGCGGGTTGAAAGTTTCGCAGCATGATAGACAGAGACGCTAGCTTGAATTTTTGGCATAACAAGGCGCGGCTTGAAATTTCGGAAGAACAAGCTTAACATGTACCCAAAAAAACAATTTGCACCTCAACACGCACAACACACACACACAAACACCATTTAGACTAGAGTAACGTACACGTGCATTGCACGCATGAGATTTGGCAACCAAATTATGAATAAATACCACATTATAGCATGTAAGCTTTGAGTCATATATGCATGATGTAGATGTTCGTTTAATTCTTATAGTTCATTTCATTCAAAATCATCTAGTTTTTATAAGAAAGCTAATCTATTTTAAGCTTCATGGAATTGTGTGTTGTAAGACATAAAGTGAAAACAAATAATGGCAAATCATGTAGAAAAACATTTGGGCAATTCTGACGGAAGATTCTAGAACAAATAAGAAGTGCTTGCGTTTTGATGTTTGTGCATTATGCTTAAGTTCAACCATGGAGTCTTCTAGATTATACATGTGGTGAAATATGGAGGAATCTAGATGATATCCAATGGCCAGTAGTGCTCAAATTTGCCATCTTTGGACCATCGGATTTGCCTCATCCAACGACCATCTTTCAAAGTTAAAGTTACCCGCACACAATATAGAAAAATATAAAATATAATATATATATATATATATGGGTATAGATATAGATATGTGATGCGAAAGTCGCCCATCATCTCCAATTATAATAGTGTGTCCATGCACGGACGCGATGTGGCCAAATGATGTCTGCCATCGGTATCTCAAATTCAAATCAGTCTGACCTTGTTCAATGTGTATACATTACAACATGCTCGTTTCCAAACCACACCGCGCAGATCTCCATTATATTCATGCATGCATGGGTTTCAAACATTAGGATCTCTTATCCAAATATTTGAATTCAACTTTACATTGATTATGACCTCACCTAGTCTTTTACACCCACACAGTCGTCTTCTCTTTATAATTGTACCACTAACTTTGTCTCGTGCATGCATGCACACACACTACCAGTCGACATTATCCATCGCACACATGCAATCTTTTTCTTCAGGTCAGTCTCCCATGAAGTCACACACCCATACACATCCCCCTCTCCATCATATCGGGCATTCTTTATCTCTCACGCGTGCATGCGCAATGATCGATGTTCCTCTATGTATGTGTGTATATAGCTAGGTCTTTCATAGTTTTCCACACAAACCGATCAATCGATATATCCAGTGAGGTCTCACCCTCTTTCCCACGTCCACATCGATCAATCTATACCTCTCTATATAGGATTAACATATATAGCTAATACACCCACATTAATTATATATCCAACGCCCCCCTCTCATCATCCATGCCTTCCTCTTCATCTCTCAGCGCGTGCACAATGGCGAAGACAGGGGACAGTAAGGGCCCTGCCCCCCCATAACATCACTATATATCGAGGCTAATATGAATGTGATCATTAGACAATTGCTGCTAAAAATGGTTTAAGTTCATGAATTGACCCTCCTCGTAAAGGATTAGCAATGCTTGACCCCCTAGCTCATTTATTTTTCCTGGCTCCGCCACTGCACACAACAGCGCACGTTCTCGCCCCCTCTCTCTAAATATCGATCTCGCACTTGTGCATTCCTTCATAGTATCCCTCCACTCGGCCCCTCGCACCATCTTCTATCCCCCCACCGGATTTTGCCACATGTACAATTTAGCAGACTCCATGGTTGAACTTAAGCATAATGCACAAACCTCAAAACAACAGTGGCTCTCTTTTGTTCTAGAATCTTCCGTATCATAACTGCCCAAACTTTTTTGCTAGTTGAATTGCCATTATTTGTTTTTACTTTATGCTTTACAACGCACAATTCCATGAATCATAAAATAGATTAAGGGCTTCTTTGATTCAAAGGATTCTCAAATGAATTTTGGAGGATTCTAATCATTAGGAATTTTTCCTATCTTGGTAGTTTGATTCGTAGGATTGTAAACCATAGGAATTTTTCCATATGATTCATTTGCACTAGATTTCATAGGAAACATCTCATACACTCAAACCTCTTTGAAAGAATTCTGAGTTTTTTCTATGCACAATCAAACACTCATACAATCCTGTAGGATTCAAGACGACATTCCACTATAATCCCATGTTTTTCCTGTTCCCGCGTTCTTAGCTTTTTTATAAAAACTAATTGATTTTGAATGAGATGAACTATAAGAATTAAACGAAGGGCTACATCAGGCATATATGAATCAGAGCTTACATGCTATAGTGTGGTATTTATTCATAATTTGGTTGCAAAATCTGATGCGTGCAATGCACGTGTACCTTATTAGTACTTCGAGTATGTGCAAAATACATAAATTAGAATTCCAATGGCACGCTACACAGTGTCTCTCTTACAGTTCATGAAGCCACGTGGCACATGTGGAGGCGTTGTCGCGACCTCCTTGCGTGGATTGACCACAATGACGTGCTGCTAGTTCCAAAAGAATGTGCTCGTCCTCCTTGAGCCATACTGGCGGTACATGCATGAAGCGAAGATGTGCACGCACGCTACGCACGCACTCATTCCCTCGCACGCACACACGGGTACACGGGCGGACGCAATTTTGTACCAAGATCCACCCCATGTGACGCATGTAAAGTCGTTCACTTCATTGATGGTCAGCTAATAAAGTGCATGCAAATTGAGTGGACGTGAGGGCCAAAGAAAGACATTATTACTCCACTGCGCGCATGCGAGTAGTTAAATCATGGGTTGCTAGTAGTACTTCCATTGGTCTCCTTTGTATTTTGTGCCAATTTTTGATAGTAACACAATATTTACGCATCTGAGCAGTGTAGTACTTGAAATTTATGTTCCACTAAACTCATCGGGAGCCGTTTCGGGCCTTGAAACCAAAACCATCAATTAATCTTTACCTTGTTCCCATCACATTCGAAAGCCTGCTCACACCTACTAGTACGTACCAAACCTGAACGTGTTCCCACTATGCAGGTATTAGTACTAGTGTTATTACTTAGGTTATAAAAAGGGGAACTACCTAACCAAAAATTACTCTACCTTTCCTCCTCATAAGTGCTTCTTCTTCGTCCGTCGTTGCCATGGCGGTGAGCAGAGCTCTAGGTCGAGAACTACTCGTAACAAGGGAGCGGCAACCAAGGCTGCAGAAAAAAAGAGAGGGCTCGCCACCACACAGAGACCTCGAAAGATCTCTCACGGGAAGGCGATGGCTCCCAGGAGCGCCCTAGCCGTGGAGGAGAACATGCCGAGTCGGCGGCGCTGGAGTCGTTATCCCTCGACGGCATGCCCGATCAGCTCAATAAGCACCTCAATAAGCAGAAGGAATTCAGCTAAGGCTTGATGGAGTTGCTGAAGGAGAGCCTCGACGACATGCCCGCTGAGCTCAATAAGCAGGGGGAGTTGACCGCCGGCTTGGTGATGCTGCTGAAGAAGAGCATTGCCTCGGAGAACAAGGCGACTGGCGAAATCCTACGACTTCAGGAGGACAAGGCGAAGCTCTGCCACGAGATCGACCTGTTGAAGGAGAAGAACGCCGGCTGGAAGAAGCTTCATGAGAATAGTAGTTCCTCGATCAAGATGCTGCAGGCCCTCGTCATGGAACCTAAGGAGGAGTTGGCGAAGCTCCACATCGAGCACCCGGCTGCTGTCAAGGTACGTAATGCGGCCGTGGAACAGATGATGAAGGCTCGCGTCGAGAAATCCCGCGTCAATGGACATAATGAAGAAGATGGCGGTAGAGACGCGCAAGGAGATGGAGGTCGTGGAGGCGATGAAGAAGCAGTTACGACTCTGCGGCGAATTATATCATTTGGGGTGATAATCTTCCTTCTTCTTTTGCTCATGTGTTTCATCTTTTGCTTCGGGTGTTTCGCCGCACGTGTCACGTTCTCTGCGAGGCATGAATAGAACAATGCTTTTTTTAGGGAATGAATACAACAATGCTAACAATGAGATGACTAGCAAATTAGAACATTTTTTATCGCCATATGGCACTGGGCTGCCGTGTTTCGTGCTCCTCCGTCGCAGTACTACTCCAGTGGAAAACTTGAGTATACCACACGGTTCTTTGCTCCTCCTCAGGTCGTCGGCGCATTTATACAAGCAGTCAAATCACAAGGCCCTGCCTTCCAGCAGTAATGAGCCGTCAAATCACAAAGGCCCTCGCCTTTCATGAAACCGACCAATCTAGACTGCCCCGCCCTCTAGCCTTTTAAAAAATGTATATTTTTGTACAGTAGTAGTATTGATGGATTGCGCCATGGAGCAAAACTTGAAATTAGAAAAAAGGTGGTACATATAGAGAGCGCTCGTCGCCAAATTATGCATATAGTACTATTAAAAAGGCTAGTCAGAATAATGGTGCCCAGCACAACCCACCCCTCAAATAAAACTAAGCATCCTGGAATTCTTTGACAAAACTAAGCACCCTGAAATTCTTTGACAACTAAACTGCTGGCTATATGATGTTGGCCATATATATTGTACGTATATAATGAGAAGAAACGAGTGGTAGTACTATACCAACTAAAAGATGAAATGTAAGAAATACTAGTATGTACGTACTGAAGAGTTAAAGTAACGAGAAGAAACATAACATAGTTCTGCTGGGGGCTCAGCACAACACACCCCTCAAATTAAATTAAGCACACCTGAAATTAAACTTTGCAACTATTCTGGTAGACATTGCATTAGAACCACCATGAGTAATGACACTGCCACCTTACTCGGAGTCCTCGTCCACGTCCCCGACTTCGTCCTTGTCCCTCTTCCTCTTGGCCGATACTTCTTTGCTTGAACCGCACACTTGGGTGTTGCTCTTCATCCAACCCTTGTAGATATTGAAACAAAGGTAGCCATCCATTGCAGCGTAGTGGATGTGGTCTATATCTAGTACATTCTGCTTCCATGCATAACGATGAAACGTGTATGGAGGTTTCTCCAGTTTACCATACGAAGGATGAACCATTGCTCCTGCCAGGGTCAGCACTGAAGGCTGATGAGAGGACACTAGCCGATTCTTCTGGAGGTCGAAGGTGTTGCCTACAACGAGGCCTATCCGACCCAGGACTTCTTTGTCGTTACCAAAGTCTACAGTAACGAATTTTACTAGGTTGCTCTCAAGGAAGTCCTTAAAATCCAGGCATTCAACGTTGGCATGGCATATGTGTAAGACCAAGCATAAGTCATGCACGCAAGCCTAGATCATGGAGGGCTTCTTTCTCTCTTCGTCCTTTAGATCCTTCTCTCGTCCCAAGACTGTGGTATACTCAACATCTAGCCCAGCGACCCACTCATCATCTGAGTTTTCGAACATCCGTCTGAAGCGAGAAAGGCATCCTTTCACCGTCGCGGAAGAATGGGTGTAGATGACGTCGAACTCATCGCCGGTGATGGTTCTAACCTTGTACTCACCACCGATCATGGAGATTTGGGACGCCATGGATTTGGCAAGAGGGTTAGGATTAGGGGAACTGCCATAATGTGAAAGGACGGGACGACTAGGAGCGAACCGCCATAGTATTAAAGGACGTGCGGGGACGAGTAGGAGCGAACTGCTAGCGTGCGAACGACAGGGTAGTGGCTTTCCATTCTCCCATGATATGGGCTTCCGAGAGCCCTTGGATCTGAGATCGAATGGTTGCATGGCGTGATTCTAGACCTATGGGTGAATATCCTATCCTGGAGGGTTATTCTGCAAATTTTTAGCAACTTAGCATATGACCGTTTGATCTCAGATCCAAGGGCTGCTAGCAGCCCGTATCATGGTCGCGCCTACCACGACCGTCGCGTCGCACTCGCGGTCGCGCCCTTGGAGATTTAACATGGTGCATTAGGCTATCTGATGTTGGCATGTCATACATAGTCATCACTTAGTCACTCATACTACAACAAGGTTAGCTATAAGGTTGGCTATAAGTGTATTTTTTTTACTTCTCTCTATCTCTTTCTTCGTACTCTATGTAGTGCCAAAAACGTTCTTATATTATGGGACACTGGGAGTACTAGTATTTATTGCATTTGCCAAGGAGTGACCTCTTCCAATGAAATGGTGTGCTTATTAGTTTTTTGTTGCTAAGTTTGCTTCATTTAATTAGCTATAGACTCAAAATTGTATTTTCACCTAGGTACACGCGCTTAGCACCGTTTCTTCCTTGGGTCACCAAACTAGTCTCTCTCTTCTTGATTAACTTGCCACATCAGACTTTATGCCCATGTGGCAAGCTTAGCACCTGTAGGAGCAAGTAAGTACAATAGTGCGCTTTACATGGAATTTTTGCATATGTGGAGGAAAGAGAGGCAAGGAAAAAGTGGAGAAGTGGGCTCTCATGCAAGAGCCAACCTCTACTACATGGTGGAACATTGGGAGATGCACCTGTATGGAGGTGGTTAGGAATCGGGAGACTCACGCCGATCGTAGCGCCATAGTTAAAATGATAATGGCATGTCAAATCATGTGGCCCCACCTATCCAGCAGTAACTCGCGGTCAAATCACACATCCCTATGTTTGCAGCAGCCTACTCCCTCGTCTTCTCGCATCTCTGTCGAATCGACTAGGCGGAACTGCCCCGCCTACCGCACAGGAAAAGCCCCGCCCTCGACTTTTAAATAGTACGGTATATTAATTTTGTATCCATGGATTGCACCATGGAGCAAAGCCTTTAGAAAACGGCGGTACACATGTACGGAGTATACATCACGCCCGTCGCGTTCGCGTCGCACCCCAGACGGCCGGTCGGTCTGGCACGCTGCTCTCCGAATGGAATGCGTGTCATATTGCATTTGCACACACATGTGGGACCGCAATTGAGAACCGACCATAGCCACACTCCCGGCCCCGCAAGTCGGGTGACTTAATAGAAGAGGGAGACGAGTGATAGTACTAGGGAAGTGTTGTACTACGTTGGTGCCTGGTCGATCCCTGCAAGACACGGAAGATCAGTTCGTCCATGCATGTGACCAGACTCCAGCAGACACGCCTCGATTGGCTATCGTCTACATATCGTGCAGGTTGTGTTGTACATGGCTGTAGTTGTGGTGAGAAATCTAAAAAAAGGTTTCTTGTCATCTCGCAAAATTAGGTGTCATGTGTTTCGGATCACTGCGAGGGTTAAACAACGACAATTGAGTTGGGCTAGTCATTGGGGGCACATGCACGAAGACTACTCGGCTGCCAGGACATCTATCGACAGACCCATTTTCTACAAGTTTATCTTTAATTTGAGCTTTGTACCTCATCTAGTTTGTCCGTAGGGATTCATGTTGTCTCCTTTGGGCAGTGAGGTCATGATTTCTTGTCATGTGGCATTTTTTTCGTGTTATATGTTATAATCCCGCGCTTAAGATCAAAATGACGACAACTGCGCCTCCGGGCCACGTGCATGAAGACTTCTCGATAGTCATTGACGAGGTCAGGCCGGCTCCGGTAGACAAAAGAAACTAGTACTACTCCACTATATAGGCAGGAGCCTCCGCACTTGCTTGCTAGTGTTGCTCTCTTCACACTGTCTTGACCTCTCCAGATCTAAACACGACAGCGGTGGCCACTCTCTCTCTCTCTCTCTCTCTCTCTCTGCTCACTGCTGGTCACAGATCCAGCCAGATCCTCTCCGCTAGGGAAGGTGAGAAGGTGCAACGTTCACGCGGTCATCCTCGGCAATGGCTCTTACCCACTACTAGCGCGTCCCGATTAGCCTGCCTTGCCATTCTCTCCCCAGCACCGCGGGCGAGGGAGGGCCTCTGACCCCTTCTTCCTCGTTGCCATAGTGTGGGAAGATCCAGCCTCCCGCCGCCCACCTAGCGACATCCCGGCGACCATCAAGTATAACTTTCTTCGAAACTGGCCTTGCTCTACTTCCCGAGCTCCTGACGTTGCTGCATTTGTATCTTTTACTATTTCTCAGGCCCCCTCGTAGATAGGCTCGATCGGCTGTTCGAAAACCACCTAATTTTTTTACGTTTAAGAGGTAAAACTAGTTCATGCACTCGAATCTAGTACTACTTGTTCAAACAAGGAAGAAAGGGGGTGGGGTGGGGGAGGATTTGTTACCTGAATCTAGGACTTGGTCGAAAGAGGAAATAATGGGGGTGAAAAGTAGCAGAGACTGGGTATCCAACTGTCTCTAGGTCTAATAGGGGAATAAAGGGAAACGCAGTACAAACTCAATATAAACCCGATCTATTGGTTGAAAAAGGAAAGAAACTGGGGACTAGGGGACAAATCAACAGAGTAAGTCCATCACTAGATTTGCTAGCTTCACATAGTATAAGGTGGCTATACCGAACAAAATGGGACCAACCCAGATATCCTATTCTGATGTTTGTTGCCCCGAGCCACTCTTATGTAATGCCACTGGTAAAATGTAGTAGTCGCACTGTTAAAAGTAAGGACACGTTAAACCAATGTTGTTTTCAATGTAATGCGTCCAGTAATATGAATCAATGGCACTTTTTTACATGTCATGTTAAATTTCCCATTAAGATAAGTTGGTTCTTTTCGTTACAAATGCAACGTCCTGGTCCGCCTACTCCCCCGTGCCCAAAGTAATGTCATATTTAATGGTTGTCCTAGTTAATCCTAATACCCACACTAATATCTAGCAATGCCACTGCTTTAGAAATTGCTACTGTCCTTGTAGGATTGCCATCCAGATAAGGAACATGCTTCTTTTCATTCGTTGCATGTTTCATCACTTGTTAGTCACCCTCCTTTCCACCTTTTTTGTGCAAACAGAGATATACATTTCACGCTCGATCTTAGTTGAACTCCAAAAATGATATCCAAATTATAATTGAGCATTCCAAGAGCATCACAACCAACCTTGATGTTGCTCAATTTTATTGCAACTAATGAAGAAGAAGCTATGTGGGTTTCATTTTCTAATGGAAATGGAACCGGGGCTGGAGCCCTTCTCTTAAAAAAATTGAAGAAGAAGTTGCTAGCTCACGGGACATTGCTTCATTTTAGGTGAACTGCACCAAAATTTCCCATGAATTGAATCATCCATGTTGGTGACTGAAAGAGCTAGCTTTAGCATCCCAGTCTAAGCACCCCCGGCCTCCATCCTTGCAACGCACGGTACACCTCGTTTGCCACATGCTCGACACTAGTGTCACTGATAAAATGAAGTAATAATACAGTTAAAATAGAGCGAGTGTCATCTATATCATTTCATTTCCAATGTAGATAAAGGAAGTGCTTCTCTTTTTTAATGTATGTTTCATCAACTAGTCCCATTGTTAATGTTTAAGCGTTTCTGCAAACTGGGGTGCTTAATTTTGTTGATCTGTACAAAAATAGAGATTTGAATGTCTCAAGGTGCCTCCTTGTACTTACCTTAAATATCGGTAGCCCAATTTATGTATGGACCTCCCATTCGAGGTTTTATTTTTCCTGAATATCGGCAGCCCAATTTATGTATTTTTTTGAAGAAAACGTAGAGGTCTGTTCTATTTTTCTATATAAGAATAGGAATACCAGGTCCAACTTATGTTTCCCTTCTAACTATATTATATATAATTAAATTATTTTATATGTTATTATATATTATTTTTATTGTCATATTATATTTAATAGATACTTACATATGTAAGAAAACAATATCCCACATCTTATTAACTTATAAAAATTATTTTTTAACAATAAAATCCTGGATTGTGTTGGCACGGAAATCCTAGTGATTGTGTACAAAAGCTTGGTAAGATTGAAGGACGAATGTAATAATATCACTTATTATTTAAATATATTTATAACAAAATGCTCAGTACTTTTTATTTTTTGATAACATTGCGGGCCCAACCCAACATTATAATTAGAATCAGCCCAGCAAAATCGTGTATTTCGAGAAAGTGAAAATGGCCTGTTATTTTTTAGGAAATAAAATAAATGGGCCGCATGGACGCTACATTATTTGTTCACCCAGCCCAGCTAATGGCTGTAATTCAAAAAAAGATCAAATTGACTGTAAATTCTACCGCGCAAAAAAAGACTGTAAATTCTGAAAAAATGGGTTGAATACGTGCCACATTTTTGGAGGCTGAAATGTGGGCCAATAGGTCGAAGCCAATGCAAGTCGTTGTCAATTTAGTCAACAAATGATTCTGACATGTTAGCCGTTGGGTTTACATCCAACGACCGGCATCCATCTTCAATCTCTTGTCTTCTTCCTCCAGCGCCATCGGGACCACCTCCCGCCTCTTGCTGCTAGCAGCTCTACTTAGCACGCTTCGCTATGAAGCGCTAGTCCACTGTTAGCCAGGCCATCCCTCCACCCCTCCACACCTCTTGTTCTTCTCCACCGACTACCGAACCACACCGCACTAGAACCAGTTAACCCTCCTACACCTCTCTGTCTGCGACTCTACTCCCGTGTCTTCCCATCTCCAGCTCGTTGTTGTCCGGGGCCTCGCCGTCTTCCACCACCTTTGATGCGCTCAACGGGGTGTGGTCAACGTGGTTAACGAACGACACCATCAGAAGTAGACTGTGCATGGAGAGGCTGACAGCTGGGTCCATGGCTGCACACAAGGAAATGCCTCCTTATTACGCGCAAAATAATGATTCCTCCACCTGACATCTGGGACCCACCGAAAGGGCCTCTGTATTTCACGAAAAAAACATGCACCCCGCTGACAGGTTGGACCCACTAGCTATCTTCGCACGCAAGGAAGTGCCTCCTTATTACGCACAAAAAAATGAATACCCCCCCTGCCAGCTGGAACCCAGCATAGTGGGAGGCTGACTTGTGGGCCTACCAAGTTTACAGGGATGGAGGGCTTTGTCAACTTAGTCAATATGAACGATTCTAGCTCCTGTTACCGTAAGATGTTCATCCAACAAGCATAGTGCTTCTTCAACCTCTGGTCTTCTTGCTCCAGCCGCCGAAACCAGCGCCGGTCGTGTCGCGTGCTCCTTCCTCCCGTGGCCGGCTGTGATGCCGCGGAGGCCTCACCGCCCCCTACCACTCCCACCGCTGGCCAGGACATCCCTCTACACACCCACACCCCCTGTTATTCTGTGGCGACACCAGCCTCACACCGCAGCCGAACAAGTGAACCCTCGTACTCCTCTTCGTTTGGACATCCAATGCTATGTCTTCCCCGGCTCCGTGTTGTCCCCTTCCTAGGCCTCGCCATTGTCCACCGTCGTGGTGCTCTCAGCGTGGCGTGGTCAATGTGGTCAATGACCGAATTCCATCGGAAGAGTACTGTACGTGGAGAGGCTGACAGCTGGGTCCACTGCCGCCGCAAGGAAGTGCCTCCTTATTACGGGAAAAATAATTATTCCTCCACCTGACAGTAGGGACCCATCGGACGGGCCACCGTATTTTGTGAAAAAAACATTTCCCCCCTGACTGCTGGGACCGACCAGCAACATCTTCGCACGCAAGGAAGTGCGTCCGGGCAAAAAAAATTGATTCGCCCCCTGACTGCTGGGACCCACCAGCTACATCTTCGCAAGCAAGGAATTGCCTGACAGTCGGGACCCACCTGGTCGAAGCGTACGTAGTGTTGTCATTCTGGTCGCGAACGTGTACGTACATACTGATCGATGTAGAGGCGCGCACGTGTCGTAGTAGAGTCGCGCACGTAGCATGTACACGTACGTACAACGGCCAGGGTGTAAGAAAGAAAATACGGCCATGTACATACATACGGGCGGGGTCTCGAACGCCTACTCGCGCATATGTACGGCCAGGGCTCGTGTACATAGTTGGGTCGGAACGGAGAAACCGCATCGTCGTCGTGTTCATGCACTACAAAAAAATACACTTCCGTGATGATACGTGTTTGTCACAGTAGGTCGCGTTTTTTGTCATGCATGTACATCCATGACAAATTTATGACAGAATCAAGATAGTCATACATGTGCTGTCGTAGAAGTGTTCCATGACATTACCAAAATTATCATCACGGAAGTGTCCACTTCCATGACGATAAATTGCGTGTCGCAGAAGTGCTTTCGTCAAGGGTGACCGACATGTGGCATCCACCGTAACGGAACGCCGTTAAGCTATCAGGTCGGGTTTTGGATCCGATAACCCATTAACAGCCCCGACCAATGGGGATTTTCCACGTGTAAAATCATCATTGGCTGGAGGAGACACGTGTCAGGTCCGCGCTGGCACAGGTGTCACTCATCCAATGGGCGAGACGCGCCGATGATATGTTGACACATGGACCGACCCATCAAGTTTAAATGGGCCGGCCCAACTAAAGGCCCACAAGATTTGGCGGGCCATAATGGGCCAGCCCAGCTAAAGGCCCACGAGATTTTGCGGGCCATAATGGGCTGGCCCAGCTAATGGCCCACAAGATTTCGCGGGCCCTAATGGGCCGGCCCAGGTAAAGGCCCACAAGATTTTTGTTTCCATAATGGGCCGGCCTAGGTAAAGGCCCACAACATTCTTGCGGATCATAATGGGCCGGCCCAGCTAAAGGCCCACGAGATTTTGCCGACATTAACGGGCCGGCCCAGCTGTAGGCCCACAAGAATTTGAGGGCCCTAGTAGGCCGGCCCATTAACTGGCTGCCATGTTTTGGGCCAAATGCCGGCCCATATTTGATCAGGTCCATTAATGGCCTGCCACGTTCCGGGCCTAATAGTGGCCCATATGAGATCCGGCCCATTAAAAGCCTACCACGTTCTGGGCCAAATTACGGCCCAGATCAGGTACGGCCTTTTAAGAGGCTATGGGCTCAATTATGGCCCATATCAGATTCGGCCCGTCAACTGGACACTATGCTTTTGGGCCCACTTGCTAGAGGCCCACTTAGTAATTCGGCCTGACATTAGTTTTGGCCTCTTAAGGACCCGTTTAACATTTCGGCCCTATATTAATTTCGGCCTGTTAAATGCCCGTCATATAGTTGGGCCTAACTACGGCCCAGTTTGCATCCGGCCTGCTCGCAGCCGATATCTGATTGGGCCAAAGAAGGACCGAGACAATTTTGGCCTGTTAAAAGCCCGTGATTTGATTCGCACAATCATGGGCCGGGGTTCATTTCGGACTGCTGCCGGCCCGTTAGCTGTTCGGCACGTTTCAGGCCCAACCTACATCGTGATTGCATGAGTGTCACATCCCTAGCTTCTGGTGCTGCCTAGTGTTTGCATCATGTTTAAATTTTTGAAACTTGAACTGAGGAAATTTGGAAGCCTCAAAAACTTAAATAAAAGAAGGGCAAAAACCCTAAAATCTCATTCATTGTTCCAAAATGCTCTTCTTAAATGTTTGATAATTTTTGGCAAGGGTTCTGGTCCCAACCAAAATATTGAACATTTTTAAGGACTTAATCTTGGGACTTTGAATTTAAATCATTAGCTATTTGAATTTGAATTATATTCATATAATTAGAATATAATTTCAAATACCCCTGAAATATTTTATGAGCTTTTGGAAAAGTCCATCTAGCAAAATAAAAATATTCAGAGGAGTTTTTGGCATTGTTTGAATTATTTTAAATTCAAAACAGTGGCAAAACAAATTTAAAAAAATAAAACAAACAGAAAATAAAACAGAGCACTTACCTGGCGCTCACCTCGCAGCCCACCTGGTGGCCCAACAGGACCGGCCCAGCGTGGCCCAGCCCACCTCCTCCTGTCGTCTTCCTCCCCTCGCCCCGAAGCAGCTCGGTGGCGAGCGCTGGCGATGCCCCGGCCACCTCCTGCTTGCCCGCCTTCCCCTCGTCGCCCTGGACCCCGTCCGCGACGCCACGCAGCCCCCTGGTCCCTCTCGCTCACTCCCTCGAGCTCATCCCCCTTCTCTGTTCTCTCTCTCGCACGCAGCCACCGAACCCACCCGCCGCCGCCGTTCGTTGCCGCCGTGGCCACAGCCCCTGCCTCGCCCCGCCGATGCTCTCAGAGGCGCCGCCGCCACCTACTCTCCCTCCTCTCCGAGCTACACGAGCCAGGACGGCCCCAAGACGACGCTTGCGGCCTTCTTCTCCGACCACGGCCGCCGGATGCCGCCGTCCGATTCGCCGTCTCCACCGCCTCCCCGAGCACGCCGACCTTCTCTTCGAACTCACCGTGAGCCCCTGTCCATTTCCCCTCTCTCCCCGTGCCCGTCCGCGCCTTCTAACCACCGTGGCTGTCGGAGCCGACAGTTCCTTGCCGCCGGTGATGACGCAAACGAGGCTGGAGCAACCGTAGCTAACTCCCGAGCACGGCAACGTGCTCAGCACTCTTCCAGGAGCCGGGCGCGCCCACCCGTGCGACCTGCCGTGCCCCCTAGCGCCTAACCCGCCGTTGGCCGAACTCCGGCCGCCTCCGCGAGCTCGTTTCCGGCGAGCTCGGTCCACCCCGGCTGCTGCCACTAGTCGTGTTAGATGCGCGCGAGCCTGGGCATCTCGTAGAGCCCCTCCGCCGCTCTTTTGGTCATCGAAGGGCGAATCCCGACGCTCTCCGCCGTCCCTGGCCTTGCCGGCGACGAGCCTCGGGTCAACTCCGGCGAGTTTGACCCGGGTTTGACCCCTGGTTGACTCTCCTGAGTCAATGACAGGTGGGGCCCAGCCCTGTTAACTATTTAGGATTAGTTTAAATTAATTTTAGTTTAACTAATTACACTGACACGCGGGACCCACTGTCAGGTTTGACCCGGACCGTGTCTCGTTGACTTGCTGACGTCATGATGATGTCAGGCTGACGCAGTAAACCCTTTTCTGGATTTTAAATAAATCTAAACGATTTATTTATTTCAGAAAATAGCTAAAACTTCTAAAAATCATAGTAATTCAACCGTAACTCCAAATGAGATAAATTATATATGAAAAATGATCAGAAAAATCCAATCTATCCATCTGTACTATTCTCATGCATGTTAGAACAACTTATAGCT
The DNA here is from genome assembly GCF_018294505.1 of Triticum aestivum. Lineage (NCBI taxonomy): Eukaryota > Viridiplantae > Streptophyta > Magnoliopsida > Poales > Poaceae > Triticum > Triticum aestivum. The sequence goes on along the minus strand of NC_057810.1, from coordinate 618,851,883 downwards.
GCTGTTTAGCACAAATCATATAAATGACATTTGAATTTCACATATGGAGTTTGGTTTTGAACTTAGGGTTCAAACCAACTTCATTTAACTTTGTTGCTAGCTGCATTAGCTCAAACCACAGCATATTGCCATGTCACACTCATGCATCATATTGTTGCATTGCATTGATTGTGTTCTTCTCTGTTGCTGGTGTTTGTCCCCTCTCGATAGACGTGGTTCGACGATGAGTTCGATGACACCGATGAAGAGCTATACTATCTTCAGAAGTGCCAGGCAAGCAAAACCCCCTTGTTCATTCCGATACAATCCTACTCTCTCGCCCTGCTCTCTTTTACTGCATTAGGACAACAACGACATATTTGTTACTTGCTGCGGTAGCTGAACCCCTTATCCTCTGCATGACCTGTCATTGCCACAGTAAATAGATGAAACCCACTAGCATGAGTAGGAGTTGTTTGAGCCCTGATGTGCCTACTCTTTCATGCTTGGTTGTCATGCCTGCTACTGCTTAGAGTTGAGTCAGGTCTGATTCATCGGGGATGAATCAGAGGTGTGTGAACATGTCCTACTGTGTGTGAACTAAGTATGTGAACACGATTTGGTAAAGGTAGCGGTGAGAGGCCATGTAGGAGTACATGGTGGGTTGTCTCATTGAAGCCGTCCTTAGGAACTGAGTTCTGTGTTTGTGATCCATGATTCAGCTACTACCATGCATTGGGCCCGAAATATGACCCCGCTCGACTTCTTATTCACCCTTGTCCTCTGTCCAGGAGTTGCAAGTAGTTTCTGGTGTTTGTAGTATGCTGGAGGCCGTGCGCAGCGCTGACCGTAGGGGTGGGCTGTGATGCGGTAGGCACGTGGCCGGGTAACCGGGCGCCCGTTTGGTGTCACGGAACCCTGTTCACATCGTTTGGGGCTGTGAGCGAAACTCCGGCCGGATCTCCTCATGGATGGAACCCGAATAGGCGATAAACCTGGACTAGAGACTTGAGTGTTTAGGTAGGTCGTGGTCTACACCCACGTCGGCTTTCGCTTGAAGTCTGCCGAGCACATGTCGTGTGCAGACGCTAAGTGGTGGAAACGTGTATGAAGAAGTACACCCCTGCAGGGTTAACATCATCTATTCGAATAGCCGTGTCCGCGGTAAAGGACTTCTGGGTTGCTTATATCAGTTCATAGACAAGTGAAAGTGGATACTCTAAAATACGCAAGATAAGCGTGAGTGCTATGGATGGCGTTCTCGTAGGGAGACGGGAGCGGATCCATAGTGGTGTATTGATATGGTGAATATGTGGACTCGTGTGCGCCACCTCAAAAGAGTTACTTGCAGTCGTAGTTCAGGATAGCCACCGAGTCAAAGCTGGCTTGCTGCAGTTAAACCCCACCATCCCCTTTGTTGATAATGATGCATATGTAGTTAGTTCTGATGTAAGTCTTGCTGGGTACATTTGTACTCACGTTGCTTAATTTATGTTTTTGCAGAGAGACTTCAGTCTCGCTAGTAGTTCCGCGTGGACTTCGACGTTTAGCTTGTTACCTCAGCTACGATCTTGTGCCCTCGGCAGGATCTGGTAGATAGTCAGGCTTCTCAGCCTTTTTCATTTGTAGATGTCTGTACTCAGACATGTTAAGCTTCCGCTTGTGCTTTGACTTGTATGCTCTGAGTGTTGGGTCATGAGACCCATGTTTGTAATATTTCGCTCCTCGGAGCCTAGTGAATAAATACTTGAGTCGTAGAGTCATGTTGTGATGCCATGTTGTATTTGCACATATCGAGCATATTGTGTGTATGTTATTGAAATGCTTGGTATGTGTGGGATCTGACTATCTAGTTGTTTATCCTTAGTAGCCTCTCTTACCGGGAAATGTCTCCTAGTGTTTCCACTGAGCCATGGTAGCTTGCTACTGCTCCGGAACACTTAGGCTGGCCGGCATGTGTCCTTCTTCGTTCCTGTGTCTGTCCCTTCGGGGAAATGTCACGCGATGAATACCGGAGTCCTGTTAGCCCGCTACAGCCCGGTTCACCGGAGTCCTGCTAGCCCAGTGCTACAGCCTGGATTCACTCGCTGATGACCGACACGTTCGATGTTGGGTCATGGATGCCTGTCCCTGTAAGTTTGTGCCACTTTGGGTTTACGACTAGCCATGTCAGCCCGGGCTCCTTATCATATGGATGCTAGCGACACTATCATATACGTGAGCCAAAAGGCGCAAACGGTCCCGGGCCAGGTAAGGTGACACCCGTGGGAATACCGTGCGTGAGGCCGCAAAGTGATATGATGTGTTACATGCTAGATCGGTGTGACTTAGGATCGGGGTCCTGACAGCTTTGGTATCAGAGCTTGACTGCCTGTAGGATTACCAAGCCAAACTGGTCGAAGTTGTGTCTAGAAATGCTTTAGTTATGTAAGGGAATTGATTGTGGGATGGAACGTAAGGCTCTTTTTACTCCTTATACCTCATGCCTTCTAATCTGAGTCATCTTATCTTTCCTACGGGGATTAAGAACTAGGCTATCTCTTCCTTCTATCAGGATCACGTGTTACTAATCCGTAGACTTATAAGATTGTTGGATGTAAGCCTCAGTCCAGTTCCTACCACTTCTGTATGTTAATTGATGATCTCGAAGCCTTGATATTGTGCTTCTGAGTGGCTATGCCACCATTTCTGTAGTATGTCTCCAAACTTTTGAGCATTTACAGCCGTTATGATGTCCGAGTCATCCCAGGTTTCTAAACAATCTGATGCACTTGCAAATCCTTTCCCTCTAGTTTTTATGTTCCTTTGGGCCAGGTTAATCACACTAGTCGGTGAGTTGAGGAACTCTATTGCCTCGACATATATGTTGGAATTATCGTTATGACCCTAGGTGTCCTAGGGGATCATCTAGTAATCTAGCCATGATTTGTGTTCTAGTCTGATGATTCTGGCCTTATTCTCGAAAGCATTCCGTGATGCTACTTAGTAGTAGGCATTCTACTCCTGGGTTCTGAACCCGAGATTCACTCTACTTACTTCATGTTGATAGTGTTTGCTAGTTCCTTTAGGATATTAGTAACTTTGCGATAGTCCTCGAGGTCCGTGGTATCTCCTTCTTCCAAATACTATGAACCGCTTATGGCAGATGTTTATTGGATCAATAGATCACAATTAGAGTACTCTTGAGGAGTTCTCCATTCATAAATCGTGACTCTGCCAGTCCTACCTCTCTGCATGGCTTATCTGGAAGAAACATGTTGAACTTGGTTCGACATACTAATCTATGCATCCATAACTCAGAAAATTATATGTTCTTTGAGTTGTCCCTCTTAGTTGTCTTCCGACCCTCGTCTATCAATTGATAGTCAAGAGTATGCGTGCATTCGTTTATCGATGCCTATTACTCTTGTGGTCCGTCAAGCCATTCCATTCAGGATGACTAGGAGAAACAAACTCCAGTACCTCATCCATATTCAGGATTGGGTCAAAGCAGTTGTACTCCGCAGATCAAATACTAATCCAGTTTTTGTTCTGTTCCACCCTGGAGTGTTACCATCTTTATATTAAGTTATCATGGGAATGGCACACCATCCTATGAATTCTTGATTTAGTGATACTCTCGCCATCATTATTCATTCCTCGGTTTCGTGTTGTCGCAACCGGAATGCCGACAAGTGAACTATGATGTGTGAAGTCAATACTCCTAGCAACCGTGTTGCTTGGTAGTTAAAGGACAATAATTTCATTCTTAGTGTGTTGGTTCTTGAATCATCATTCTAAGATAGATTGTGCTACCTAGTCCTTATTGTTGGTGCACTTTTCGATCGGTGAGTTAGGATTTCGTCAATCCCTCACTCTTGGATCATAGCGTCTTGCCCTGAAAAGCAAGATTGTTCTCGAGCTTAGAACATATCGGTGGTTTGTAATTTTCCGAATATCTTCTCGGAAGTATTACCAGGTTGCCACCTGACCGCTATGTTGAGTTCGTGATCAAGATGGTTTCCTGTAAACCACCCCTTCTCCAAGAATCTGTGTGGGATACCCCTGAGCTAGTTGGTCAAGCTAAACAACAACTTGGAGAGTTGGAAGATAAAAGCTTGTCCGACTTAGTTCATGTTAAGGGATATCTTTTTGTGTGTGTGTGTGTGTGTGTGTGTGTTGAAGAAAGATGATATCCTCATCAATTGGTCCTTGTGATCAATTGTTGGATCTATTATCTTACCCAAACCTTTGATTGAGTATGGGCTATCGTCAAATCAAATCAGAACCAACGATATTCGTAATGTTGTCTTACTCGTGGTTTTTCCTCGAGCATACACCATTATATTCTTTGGTCTGACCAATGCTATCATCGTGTTCACTTAACTATGGAATTGCTTTTAAAAGGAAACCCGGATGAATTGTTGTTGAGCCCATTGACAACATCCTTATCTCCTCCATGATTTTGTTGAACATTAAGCTAGTGTTGGAAACTTGTGTAAGCATTTTCTTCATGCCCCGTTTATGAGGTATATGTTTGGATGAAAGAAGTGACTTCCTTTGATTCACGTGCATTTGATGTAAGTTGCCGTCGTGAATTCGAGAAAGTTTGTTTTTGCTCCTCTGGAATCATCCCAGGTCAGTCATGCATGTGCGAAGTATTCTATGGTCTGATAGACTGATCATCTTCATTCCCTATGTATCCCTAGCACACCAAGCCACTGATTGATTTGTTCAAGGAAAAGGAGTTGTTGTGCAAATACTAGTTCATGCGCAAGATTCCTATATCCTCAATGATGGTTCCCTACCAGAACTCGGTAGTGTTTTATTGTAAGACTACCATGTGATCATGTTTGTCTGAGGCAGCGTGTTCACACATGTGTAGCAGAACCAGCTCATGTTTTGGAGCTTGCTATCGTAGTTCATTTCCCGAGAATCTCGCAACGTCATTTCGTCGATTTGTGTTGCAAACTTTCATTTTTCTTCCTAGACTCGATGAGTCTGGAATATCCTGACACCAACCAGATCTGAATCTCAGGCAGATATGATGGTTGGAACATTTCCCAAGAACTATAATATTGGTCCCTCGATAACCGGTAAAGTGGATGTCGTGGCCAACACACCCAGCCGGAAGACCTATTATTGTAGTATCTTGTTTGAGGAAGTTGGCCACCTCCCCATAAGGACTTCGTAGGATTTACTCCCTAGTTATGCCTTATGATTTTTGTGTTTCCGAAGTCCGACCTTTACTTGATGTTCTAGATACCAGACCATTTCAAGGAATGGGATACGCTAGTACATCAAGGAGAACATTAGAAGCGCAGTGCTAAATGTCTCTCGGTCGATCATCCAGGTTTTGTTTCCTTAGCCTCGCTAAGGAAAAATCTGAGAAAGTGTTATCTTCCTTTGCATCTGCATCATCCATCATCATTTATCATGGTAGCAAGTTGTGTTGCCAGGATCCTTGACACGGATATTGGTAAAATCTTGATGATTATGGAAATGCTCAAGTTCTTGAGAGCACGCACAAGCGCTAGGTGTTATCATCGACACTAATTGGGATGCTCTCAGTTTCCTCGGCAATGCTATGATCTTTTCAAACAGTGAATTCACTCTCTATTGCTGGGTTCTTCCCCAGTTACCAGAATCATTCCCAGCATTTGCATTTTGTTCCCAGCTTGCACCATCAATGTGCCATTCTACCATGGGTCCCTTCCATTTCCGGTGGTAAGAAAATTCATCCATTACGTTGTCTTCAACAAGGTAATCCACATCATCCAATTCCGAGTATGCCATTCTACCGACCCCCTCCAAATGATCGCTCAAGAATTGCCTTAGGCTGGTTTAAAGAGTTTCAATGATCTCTGAATAAAAGGTAATTCTTTTTGCCACTTAAGGAGATATATCTACGAGTCACCATCCCTAAGGTGCCTCGTTGTGGTATCATGGCAACTCAACTCCTCGCTGCGCTGACAACCGTTTACCACCCTGTTAAGTGTGGAATTGTAATCTACCTAGTAAACCTCCGTCATTTGTTCCACTCCTTTCCGCTAGAGGTGTGCTTCGTCTCTCAGCTCAAGAGATGCTGCTATGTCTCATTCCGTGAGTTAATCCTGAGTTGTTCGACCTTCGAAAAGAATGATTCTTTTAGGGTCTTTCCTTCCTCTCGTTGTCATGATAGTTGGAGTTCTCAGAGCAAGACTTCGAGACAATGATGGTGAACGAATCAACGTTCAGTTGAAGTGCACCCTGGATCGTGAAGATTATACTAGTTTGCATTTCCCCTTCATCTTACCCTACGCTTGAATCTCGAGACGAGATTCTTGTTTAGTGGGGGTGAGTTGTCACATCCCTAGCTTCTGGTGCTGCCTAGTGTTTGCATCATGTTTAAATTTTTGAAACTTGAACTGAGGAAATTTGGAAGCCTCAAAAACTTAAATAAAAGAAGGGCAAAAACCCTAAAATCTCATTCATTGTTCCAAAATGCTCTTCTTAAATGTTTGATAATTTTTGGCAAGGGTTCTGGTCCCAACCAAAATATTGAACATTTTTAAGGACTTAATCTTGGGACTTTGAATTTAAATCATTAGCTATTTGAATTTGAATTATATTCATATAATTAGAATATAATTTCAAATACCCCTGAAATATTTTATGAGCTTTTGGAAAAGTCCATCTAGCAAAATAAAAATATTCAGAGGAGTTTTTGGCATTGTTTGAATTATTTTAAATTCAAAACAGTGGCAAAACAAATTTAAAAAATAAAACAAACAGAAAATAAAACAGAGCACTTACCTGGCGCTCACCTCGCAGCCCACCTGGTGGCCCAATAGGACCGGCCCAGCACGGCCCAGCCCACCTCCTCCTGTCGTCTTCCTCCCCTCGCCCCGAAGCAGCTCGGTGGCGAGCGCTGGCGATGCCCCGGCCACCTCCTGCTTGCCGCCTTCCCCTCGTCGCCCTGGACCCCGTCCGCGACGCCACGCAGCCCCCTGGTCCCTCTCGCTCACTCCCTCGAGCTCATCCCCCCTTCTCTGTTCTCTCTCTCGCACGCAGCCACCGAACCCACCCGCCGCCGCCGTTCGTTGCCGCCGTGGCCACAGCCACTGCCTCGCCCCGCCGATGCTCTCAGAGGCGCCTCCGCCACCTACTCTCCCTCCTCTCCGAGCTACACGAGCCAGGACGGCCCCAAGACGACGCTTGCGGCCTTCTTCTCCGACCACGGCCGCCGGATGCCGCCGTCCGATTCGCCGTCTCCACCGCCTCCCCGAGCACGCCGACCTTCTCTTCGAACTCACCGTGAGCCCCTGTCCATTTCCCCTCTCTCCCCGTGCCCGTCCGCGCCTTCTAACCACCGTGGCTGTCGGAGCCGACAGTTCCTCGCCGCCGGCGATGACGCAGACGAGGCTGGAGCCACCATAGCTAACTCCCAAGCACGGCAACGTGCTCAGCACTCTTCCAGGAGCCGGGTGCGCCCACCCGTGCGACCTGCCGTGCCCCCTAGCACCTAACCCGCCGTTGGCCGAACTCCGGCCGCCGCCGCGAGCTCGTTTCCGGCGAGCTCGGTCCACCCCGGCTGCTGCCACTAGTCGTGTTAGATGCGCGCGAGCCTGGGCATCTCGTAGAGCCCCTCCGCCGCTCTTTTGGTCATCGGAGGGCGAATCCCGATGCTCTCCGCCGTCCCTGGCCTTGCCGGCGATGAGCCTCGGGTCAACTCCGGCGAGTTTGACCCGGGTTTGACCCCTGGTTGACTCTCCTGAGTCAATGACAGGTGGGGCCCAGCCCTGTTAACTATTTAGGATTAGTTTAAATTAATTTTAGTTCAACTAATTACACTGACACGCGGGACCCACTGTCAGGTTTGACCCGGACCGTGCCTCGTTGACTTGCTAACGTCATGATGATGTCAGGCTGACGCAGTAAACCCTTTTCTGGATTTTAAATAAATCTAAACGATTTATTTATTTCAGAAAATAGCTAAAACTTCTAAAAATCATAGTAATTCAACCGTAACTCCAAATGAGATAAATTATATATGAAAAATGATCAGAAAAATCCAATCTATCCATCTGTACTATTCTCATGCATGTTAGAACAACTTATAGCTGCTGTTTAGCACAAATCATATAAATGACATTTGAATTTCACATATGGAGTTTGGTTTTGAACTTAGGGTTCAAACCAACTTCATTTAACTTTGTTGCTAGCTGCATTAGCTCAAACCACAGCATATTGCCATGTCACACTCATGCATCATATTGTTGCATTGCATTGATTGTGTTCTTCTCTGTTGCTGGTGTTTGTCCCCTCTCGATAGACGTGGTTCGACGATGAGTTCGATGACACCGATGAAGAGCTATACTATCTTCAGAAGTGCCAGGCAAGCAAAACCCCCTTGTTCATTCCGATACAATCCTACTCTCTCGCCCTGCTCTCTTTTACTGCATTAGGACAACAATGACATATTTGTTACTTGCTGCGGTAGCTGAACCCCTTATCCTCTGCATGACCTGTCATTGCCACAGTAAATAGATGAAACCCACTAGCATGAGTAGGAGTTGTTTGAGCCCTGATGTGCCTACTCTTTCATGCTTGTTTGTCATGCCTGCTACTGCTTAGAGTTGAGTCAGGTCTGATTCATCGGGGATGAATCAGAGGTGTGTGAACATGTCCTATTGTGTGTGAGCTAAGTGTGTGAACACGATTTGGTAAAGGTAGCGGTGAGAGGCCATGTAGGAGTACATGGTGGGTTGTCTCATTGAAGCCGTCCTTAGGAACTGAGTTCTGTGTTTGTGATCCATGATTCAGCTACTACCATGCATTGGGCCCTGAAATATGACCCCGCTCGACTTCTTATTCACCCTTGTCCTCTGTCCAGGAGTTGCAAGTAGTTTCTGGTGTTTGTAGTATGCTGGAGGCCGTGCGCAGAGCTGACCGTAGGGGTGGGCTGTGATGCGGTAGGCATGTGGCACGGTGTACCGAGCGCCCGTTTGGTGTCTCGGGAACCCTGCACACATCGTTTGGGGCTGTGAGCGAAACTCCGGCCGGATCTCCTCATGGATGGAACCCGAATAGGCGATAAACCTGGACTAGAGACTTGAGTGTTTAGGTAGGTCGTGGTCTACACCCACGTCGGCTTTCGCTTGAAGTCTGCCGAGCACATGTCGTGTGCAGACGCTAAGTGGTGGAAACATGTATGAAGAAGTACACCCCTGCAGGGTTAACATCATCTATTCGAATAGCCGTGTCCGCGGTAAAGGACTTCTGGGTTGCTTATATCAGTTCATAGACAAGTGAAAGTGGATACTCTAAAATACGCAAGATAAGCGTGAGTGCTATGGATGGCGTTCTCGTAGGGAGACGGGAGCGGATCCATAGTGGTGTATTGATATGGTGAATATGTGGACTCGTGTGCGCCACCTCAAAAGAGTTACTTGCAGTCGTAGTTCAGGATAGCCACCGAGTCAAAGCTGGCTTGCTGCAGTTAAACCCCACCATCCCCTTTGTTGATAATGATGCATATGTAGTTAGTTCTGATGTAAGTCTTGCTGGGTACATTTGTACTCACGTTGCCTTATTTATGTTTTTGCAGAGAGACTTCAGTCTCGCTAGTAGTTCCGCGTGGACTTCGACGTTTAGCTTGTTACCTCAGCTACGATCTTGTGCCCTCGGCAGGATCTGGTAGATAGTCAGGCTTCTCAGCCTTTTTCATTTGTAGATGTCTGTACTCAGACATGTTAAGCTTCCGCTTGTGCTTTGACTTGTATGCTCTGATTGTTGGGTCATGAGACCCATGTTTGTAATATCTCGCTCCTCGGAGCCTAAGGAATAAATACTTGAGTTGTAGAGTCATGTTGTGATGCCATGTTGTATTTGCACATATCGAGCATATTGTGTGTATGTTATTGAAATGCTTGGTATGTGTGGGATCTGGCTATCTAGTTGTTTATCCTTAGTAGCCTCTCTTACCGGGAAATGTCTCCTAGTGTTTCCACTGAGCCATGGTAGCTTGCTACTGCTCCGGAACACTTAGGCTGGCCGGCATGTGTCCTTCTTCGTTCCTATGTCTGTCCCTTCGGGGAAATGTCACGCGATGAATACCGGAGTCCTGTTAGCCCGCTACAGCCCGGTTCACCGGAGTCCTGCTAGCCCAGTGCTACAGCCTGGATTCACTCGCTGATGACCGACACGTTCGATGCTGGGTCATGGATGCCTGTCCCTGTAAGTTTGTGCCACTTTGGGTTTACGACTAGCCATGTCAGCCCGGGCTCCTTATCATATGGATGCTAGCGACACTATCATATACGTGAGCCAAAAGGCGCAAACGGTCCCGGGCCAGGTAAGGTGGCACCCGTGGGAATACCGTGCGTGAGGCCGCAAAGTGATATGATGTGTTACATGCTAGATCGGTGTGACTTAGGATCGGGGTCCTGACAATGACGGCCCGATTATGTACCGTAATTTTATGGTTTGGCCGGTTTACTGCAAAGACAGTAAAATAATTACAGCATAGCGAATAAGAAAAAACCTAGACTATACAATAAAGAAATTACAGCATACTACATCCACTGGGCATCAAAGTTCGCCACTATGATAATAAAGCACAAGCAGACAACAGATTACATACGCTGGGCATCAAAGATCGCCACCAGTGCAAATAAACACGCCGACAAAATAATATACAAAACCGACAGCACTTCAATAGAGTTCAAGAAAGGTTAGCCCTACTGGGGAGCTGCAGCACAAGCAGCTGAGCAAGATGATGAGACTGCGCTTGTTCAACACTTAAATCTTCCTCACTCTGAAAGATAAACAAGCAGACAGATGACAGGTTTTGCCCATAAAAGTATCAGTGCTGACAATTCATCACATTTCTTACTGACGAATAAAGTGACACAGTTTAAAATTGCATTAACACAATATGGTATTGTTCAGGTCAAGACATGGCAGGAAATGACATTGTGAAGGAGTTGGCAGCTTCACGACACCACTGGATTACAGATCAAGAACTCATAAGTATCAATGGTTAGTGTGCTGTCAATTTATCCCATTTCAGATTGGCAAATAAAGAGACGATTTAAATAATACTCCCTCCGTCCGGAATTATTTGTCATCAAAATGGATGTGTCTAGAACCTAAATGCATCTAGATACATCCATTTCAATGACAAGTATTTTCGGACGGAGGGAGTAGTAGAATGATATGACATTTTTCATAGTTAAGACATTGCAGAATATGACATTGTGATGTAGTGGGTAGGTTCACCACACCACTGGATTACGGATGAAGAACGGAAGCATACATGCAGTGCAAAACAAGAGCACTTGCTCTGTATACTTTAATTTACATGGTATGAATAAGGAACTTGGTTGTACAACTGAAAACTTAAATTTAGAAAGGATAAACTTTTGTTTATGAACTACTCCCTCCGTTCTAAAATAGATGACCCAACTTTATACTAACTTCAGTACAAAATTGTGTCATCTATTTTGGAACGGAGGGAGTACATAATAAACTTTAAACATGCAATTTGATGCAAACACCAAAAATAAACAGCTGTTACAGTCATGCCTAACCAAATATATACAACAAAGTTTGAAGGCTTGAGATGGACAAACTTACATTATTGGTGAAGACAGGCTCTATAAAGGCCTTGTCCACGCTGATGGGGGGGCAATTCAAGAAGTTTACCACAAAATCTTCTTCATAAGCATTGCCTTTATTCTACATTTTGTTAAGAGTAAGTATAGATGTGATAATATACGAGAAAATGGAGAATATTTAAGATAAGATGAAGAGTGATGCTACATAACCAAGTAGCTATAAATGTAAGTGCAGCGATACAGGCAAAAGGTACAGCCAAGAGCAATGCACAGTTAAACTTCTTCAGTACCAACCTTATGGTAAGAGTAAATATAGATCTGATGTGTAGAAAATGGAGGGCAAAGGAAAATAAGCTACAGAGTGATGGTACATGAACAACTACCTGTCATTATAAGTACACTGATAAAGGACAGCATGTACTTACAAGAAGAATGCAGAGCTAAAAAAACATTGGCATTGGATACTGAAGAATTTGGAGCGAACAAGTGATAAGCAAGCTATCATGCATACTGCTGTCACATAATGAACCAAGTATGTATGGAAGTACAGTGATATAGGACAACAGGTACAAACAAGAGCAAAGCAGTGGGCAACATATTTGCGATATCCTGTCGTTCTTTTCAAACCGGAATTCTTCTTTGAGCAGATTTCCTGCAAACAAGATTCGTAAGGCACATGCGGAAAAGTAGAAGTTCAAATTGTCATGTGATTTCATAGACAGTACCTCATCCTGGGAACGAGACCAGTGCATAACAATGTTTTTCCATTCAATGTCTTCTAAATTTAGCACAGGAGACTTCACCGGAAATTCGTTTATAGATTTGCCACCAAAGTGTGATTTCCTCAAGTAACACCGATACTGCTGCAATGCTTCCTTGAAAAGCACAAGCAAGCTTTCCTCGTCATGACTATCCAGATTGACCCTCGCCTAGTTACAACAATGTAATGTAAATCATTGATGTGTTCAATCAGCAGAAAACAGGAAAATAATAACCATGAATAATAGCACTTACACGTAAGTTGGACAGGAAGATGTGAAAATGGTGTTTGTCTTCACAATAATCTTCCCATGATGGGAATATATGCACATAGTCCCTAACAACATTGAAAGCATTGTCTTTTAAACTAGGAATAAATGGAATGGGGTTCCAATCTGCAGGAATTGGCCGTCTCTGCAGTTGGGATAGGTCTTCGGCCAGTGGACTTGCTGTACTTTTTGCTGGAGTGGGATTTTTCTGTGGTACGGTTGGTGCTATGGCAAATGAAATCGGTATACCTTTTGCTGTAGTGCAGGTCTTGTGTGGTGGGGCTAGTGGTGTGGCCAGTGAAGTATGGGTACAGTCTGCTGGAGTCGGTCCTATGTTTTGTGTCACTGGTTGTACAGCCAATATAAGTGGGGCGCTGTCTAATTTCTCTGGCACCACCACGCTTTTCAAGGACTTTGCTGGTGCTCCTTCAGGTTCGGCAATCACCCTCTTCCTTTTTGATGTCTAATGCACAAGAACAACATTTGAGTGGAAAAACATGGTATGACGACAGATGGAATATGTATTGATAATGGATGGGCATAGCATCTCGAGTTATATGATGAGTAAACTAAGCAGATGGTGGTGCAACAAAGTAGAAGAAATGCAAGACAACATATGCAAGATATGCGCAATCAATAAAACCTTGCCAAATTAGAACAGGCACCTTGATGGGTGAACAGGACAAGCCATCTGCCTTTGACTCCTCGAGGTTATAATAGTCATTAGAATGATATTCTGAACAAGAATCAATAGGTGGGGAGCGTACGAGTTTCATTGCTTCCAAAATGGCACTGAATGCCTTGGTGCCAATTTTGTAAGTCATTGCAGTGTTCCTCAATATTCTTCTGATGTGCGGATTCTGATATTCACTATAATTGCGTATAATATCTGAGAACCATGAAAACATAAATAGTTGTGAGATTATCTTTGTAATGCAGATGATATTCTAATATAGGGGCGCCCCTGTAAACACTTATGTGCTATCACTGGATTCTGATGAGAGAGCTCATGTGTGCTGTAATATCATGCGTGCATTTATATAATCTGGCACAAGTGCACAAAAAAATAGGCTCCAGAAGTAAGGATAGCTGGCAGATGATAGGTTCATAATATACTGTATAGATAGTTTATTGCCAAACCATGATAACAAGAGCACAAAGCAACTAGGTAGATCATAGTGTACATAACATGGGTACACCATAACCACGATATATAAATCGGGAAAGTGGAACTGGCTTGAAAATACGGTGTTGTATTGCCGCTAGTAATTGAAAGCCTATCGATCACGTACAGGCCAGCACTATCGAACAAGGTAAAGAAGAGCAAGCAGATTTTGGATAATAAAATGTTGGTTGCGCAGTGCCCACACATGATGAAGCAGAGCGCATTAAGAATGCAACTCCCAGCTGTCTCTCGACCATTTCAGGCGGTTGGATGAAGATCCTACGTCTCCTAACCCTTCTTCTTCCTCGTCTGTGATTCTTCCCATACAGAACACCGCACGGGCCGGCGGCCGGACCACCGGCCGCCACCGCCTGTGTTCCTCCGCCACCCCCACCCCCAACCAGCGTCGAGTTTTCTTTGTTTAGCGAGGACCCACAACCACCCGAGCCCCTTGGATCACACCGGCGAACTCCGGCGAGCTCTAAAAAATCGACTGACCCAATTTTGAAATTTAGTCTACTGTGATTTAACTAGTGTGGAATATAAAAGGGGAAAACCATAAGCATTGGGAGTATAGTGTTGAGCGTGCCATGGCGGATCTGAAGGTGCAAACCGGACAAAGGCAACTTCGCAACCAAGACAAGAAATCAGAGTAAAGCAGTGGCGATCTATTTTCTTGCTGCGATAAATAAGTTGAGCAGATATGAAAGAGTATCGCCTCTGGTGCGGCGCCGTGTATGCATCTGGTGAGAATTTGATGGTGTTGCGGTAGCGATGGCTGTCGGCAGCGTGGAAGCAGATCTAGGAGGGTAGATGGTGGCGGCGGGGTGCGGTGGAAGAGACGGTCATAGGAGCGGCGCCGGCAAGGTAGACGACGGCGGGGATGAAGCGAGAGGACGGGATGCAAGGATCCAGGTCCAAAGGCATGGATGAGAGAGGTTGATATCTTGTAATGGACGGAGGCGTTGGGGTATCAGCTCCGGCATGATGGAGGAGGACGGCGGTGGATGGGGTGGCGGACGGCGGCGGACAGAGGAGGGTGGGGTGGAAAGGGTGTTTTGGCGCCCACGGAGTACGAATGGGGAAAAGGGAGGTAGAGAGGAAGGGGGAACCATGTAGTCAGGGCGCGCTTGTCGCAAATGCGAGGAAATTTACAAACTTAGCCCCCGTTTCAAATTTCTACTACATCACAGCAACATTAGTCGGTTGGGGATAGGACGGTAATCTCGCATACACCAAATATTTGCCGACGAGAGTTTGTTTTTGGCGCCCACCGTGTATGAATGTAAATCAGGGAGGGAGTCAATTTTGGCGAGGGCACACTGTGTTTTGGCGCCCACCGTGTATGAATCCGGGTGAGAGGCAGTTACATCACGTTTGGGTGAAATTACAAACCTACCCCTATCGAACCCTATAGAAATCCAGCAGATAGGCTTTGCGCGGCAGGGATAGGCAGTAGTGATTTCCATCTCGCAGATTTTGGTTTCGGGCGGTTACTGCGACTTTCCCCGCTTCGTTCAAATTTCGCACAGTGCACGTTTACCGTGCCAACTCAATTCGAATCCCGTTTGTATTCTAATGTTTTTTTTCGGGCGGGATCCATTTTCAATTGGAATTACATTCTGTATACATCATTTTTTTACATATATACTTTCAAAAGCACAACAAAGAATTTTGCTCCTTTATATGTATAATATGATTTACAAATACAACGATCTCGAAATCTTAAGGTTGAATTCGAAAAAAATTAACCAAATTATGTTCTACTAAAATGTATGGATCAGTAATATCTACATATTAAATAACATAGATGTGCGTGAATTCATATGAGTATGCATGTTTGATAGATCAATTTTGGTTCGAGTATGGATTACATGTATCATCATCTCGAATTCAAATATTTGAATCCCTTTTTTGTTCACTCCTTTCACGCCCATCTCTCTCGCATGCATGCTCCTTCAGGTAGGCATCACTCTCTTTTCTCCACCTCACCCGCATGCTCACTTCATGTTTCTCATATCCTCGCAAACATGGTCTCTCGACGTCTCCCTTGAGAAGTGACACACTCTCCCTATCATTATACATTACATGGTTTTCATTATCTCTCACGTCTCTATTGTTCTCTGGTATCACTCGGTACCTAAGCTTTCTTTTTCACCGCCACACACACAGTCTCCACTCGTCTTTCACATTTTCTTTCTCTCTATGGGATTCTCTCACACACCCTATATGTCTCTACATATGACTCATACCACTAAAATTACTCTCTCTCTCTCTCCTGTAGACACAACATTTGTTGCGGTCTCCTTTTCGTCTCCATCCCAGACTGACACCGATCAAACAACCCCGACTACCGTCTCCTCTCTCTCTCACACACACAGACACACACACACACACACACACACACACACACACACACAACTCCTGCTTCCACCCCCCCTTCCCGACTACCGTCTCTCTCTCACACACACACACAAAACCCTCGCTTTCGCACCCCGACTCCTATTTCTCTCACAAGCATTTATCGACTAGCTAGCCTCTAGATAGGTTTATATACTCGCACACTCATGCTTCCACCCTTGCATACATGTCTCTCTCTCGCTCCTTGTATCTATGTAGCTTTTTCTTCTCTTCTTGAGACACGCCCTCTCGATCGTGCACACACACACTATCGCCTCATTTTAAGCTGATACCTATCGCACACACACTACTTGTGTCTTTGTCACACATGCACTCCTTCCTCCTCCACTCTCCCTCTCTCTCACACACACATGGGCTTTTTGCAAACAACTAGCAAGATGCCATGCGTTGCACGGAACATCAAGATGCATTTGTATGAGTAGTTTATCTTGTGGGGGAAAAGGATGAATCAGGGAAGACCTTATTTGCAAATGTGGAGAGGGGTGTGGGTATATTTTTGCAAAATTTCCATAGTTTCCTTCCTATCCGTCAGATATAGATCGGACGGCCTATATTGCAGGATGGCAGGCACACGATCATCACCGACAATGCTTTTTATAAGAGTAGGGATAAAAAATAGAGTTGGTGATGATGGTGGGCCTGCCATCCTGCAATGTAGGTCATCCGATTTATATCTAACGGATAGGAAGGAAAATATGGCAATTTACCCACACTCTTCACCACATTTGCAGATAAGGCCTTCCTTCGTTCATCCTTTTCTCCCACGAGATTTTGATGTTCCATGCAACGCACGGGCATCTTGCTAGTAAGAGTAGAAATTAGACATATACCACTTCTCGAATCTTGAAACCAACAACATGCCTCCCTTATCTCATCAAAACCGCCAAAGGAATATATTTTGAGTGAAACATAACATATTTTTAGTGATATATGTATTTCAAAACTAGAATTTTTTTCTATCAAATCTGTGAATATGTATTAATCTACTTTGAACGTGTGACAACGCATTGGCACATTGCTAGTAGTTATTATAATTTTTTGGACACAAGACAAACGGTGGAGTACATATACGAAGAGAAGAGGCGCACGCACGCAGTCGGCCTCTCGCTGTCTCGCACACATGAGTGTTACGTAAAGGCGATGTTAACAAATAAACCCTAAAACCCTAGGTGCATGATTGCTGCATTCGCGGGTACCGGGTACGTGGTGGAGCACCTTTGTAGGAGTTGATGGTCGGGACCACAGGTGAACGACTTGGAGCGCGGTGGCTCGCCAGTTGCCACAGACTGAGTAGCCACGTTTAAAATATCATTTTTAGCGGGGTTAAGAGTTCCGATTATAAATGTCACATTATAAGTAGTAAGTAGTTTTTAGAACGATTTGTCTGGAGCGAAAATGGAATTCATAGTACTACGTACCTCCTTGGCGTATGGTTGTATGGGTTTATGTTACGAGATGTTGAACCTGGTAGTTCTAGGGCAAATACTATGGTTTAGATTTATATGTTGGTTTTCAGTAATCGGAAGGGGAAACCCTTCTTTGATTAAAAAAACTACTACCTCCATTCTGGTTTACTAGTCCCCATCGTACTTTGGGTCAAAGTTTGTCCATGAATTTTACTTGTAAAATGTGAATGGAAAACGAGATTTTGTTATACCCAAACAAAAAAGGACTGGAGGGAGTGATTGCTCTGACACGGACGCGACCTCTCATATCGCGGGCATTGAACCGGCGCGCCGGCCAAGAGGGCCGCACTCGCTGCAGGCCCCGCTGAGCACACCTCCTCGCCGCATGCAACCAGCTTAAGACTGCCCCGCCTGCCTTCATTGAATCCGTGCGTGTGCCGGCAACACATCCTTCTGCGAGCCGGCAGGCATTTTAGAACACAAAAAATGACTAAAATATAATTAATGTACGCATGGTCTTGACTTGTTGTGCTCGCACTGGTAGTAGGAACTAGTAGAGGTTTTTCTTTATTTATAACTCTCCTCACATTTTTTTTGGCTTTGAAGTGTATCATGGTTGTGGACATTATATATGAATGTGCAGATATCTGTGAACACGAGTTTGATGTGGAAGTTGGACTTGGAATGTCGGGCTTGCGCGTGAACTATACCATGTCCAATGCTTCGTCTGTTATTGTTTGGAAAGTAATTGTTGTTATTACATGACCCGAAAAAAAACATTTTGTGCCACATCAGTAGATGCACATACATCACAACAGGCATGCTGACTGGATAAACATTTGAACCTAGCTATTATGAAGGAAATTTTGTATTGACAACTGTTTTAGATAGCAGGAGACGCCTAGCCTGCTCTGCCTCTGCTAGCTTATTTCTGGCTTCTTCCATCTCTTCTTTGGCTCGGGTGAAGAGAGCATCTGATTGCTCTTTTTGCTTCTTCAGGAACTCAGCTACATTCTCAAGGGCTGCTGCATGCTTTCTTTCAGCCTTTACTAATGCCACGAGGACACGAACAGGTGATGACTCCACCTGGCTTGTGTGTAATCCAGCATCATCTGGGAATTTGCACCTTGTGTCTAATCCAGCATCATTAGGGAACTGGCACCTTGTCTGTAATCCAGCCTCATTTTGGAAACATGATCTCGAGGTTGACCATACTTCCCTCCTCGCAGCAACTGCATCCTGACATGAAGTTACTTCTTTTTTAGATCAATACTCAGAGAAACCTAGATCCATTTAGTAGAAGCCAGATAAATAGAACTCGGAGAAGTGAATTCAAAAGGAAAATAAATATAAAAACAAACTACACAGTGAGAACACCCACTTCCTACATCAAGTTAAAAACGAAAGCATTAGGATAATTAAGACTCTTCTTATTACACGTCGAAGAACACCACGCTTAAGAGAAACGGAAACTACAATATATACACATCGAAGAACACGAGGCTAAACGAAAGTAATTGAAAGGGTGTTACTTACCAAAGCTCGTTTTACAAGTTCAGTGCAGCTCCTCTTTAACTTGCCACGCTCCTTGAAGATGTCCCAAATATCCCGTGTTTGGTCTTCATTGCTCCTCTGCATGTTCACACTCGTGGTTTATAAATCTCAACATGACAAGAAAAATACTACTAGTAATACTCGCGCATCTTGTGGGCAACATTAAAGCACTCGTCTGCCATGTTAGAGCATCTCCAATAGAATCGCAACATGCGGCGCTTTAAAAAAGCGTTTACAGTGCTGAGATCGAGAAGTAGATACTAGAGAGTAGAGGATAGTTCTCAGCATAGATAGATACAAAAAAGATAATTCAACTACTCCTCGTCGTCCGACTGCTCCTTGGTGATGTCCTCCTCCGACGTCTGACTGTAGGCGTGAAGATACCGATCGTCATCGGATTCCCAGGGCGACGCTGCTCCTAGCCTCATGTTGAATTGAGCGTCCGCTTTTCGCCTACGCTTGTCCTCGTGATAGGCGGCTCGCTCCGCCCTCCTCTTATCCCTCTCCGCCCTCCTTTGCACGTAGAACTCGCGCTTGTTGATGGTGTCCTGCCGGAAGTGTTGGCGCCACAGCGCAATGGCTTCCTCATCCATCTCGGCGATGCCGAGATGGTGCTCCGGCCTCCGGTTGTCGCGACGATCCTCGTCGGTGCTAAGCCACGGAAGAGGCGCGAGCTCCTGCGCCTGCTCCCGCGTCGGCACGTTGGGGAAGTTCAATGTTCTATGAGGCCACCGGAGGCGCCACGCCACCGCGTCGTACGCGCAGGCGGCCTTGGTGGCGGTGTCGAAATTGCCGAGGCCGAGGCGCATCCCGTGGAACCGGATCTCGGCGAAGAAGCCGCCGGAGGGGCGCGCGCGGACACCGCGGTATCCCCAAGTTTCCCAGCGACGCGGCGGCATGGTGGCGCAACGGTGGCAAGGAGAAAAAGAGCGGGGAGAGAGTGGTGGTGAGGCACAGAGCGGTGGCAAGGCATAGAGCGGTGGGATGGCGTTGGATTTTATAAAGCGCGCCGGACGCCGCGCGCCAAAACTAGCGCACGCCCGGCCGCTTTTTCCCCCGCGCGCGCGATCCTTTCCCGACGTCTCTGCTATCTCTACTCTCTTCTCTACGGTTATATTTATTTAATATTTAATATTTAATATTTATCTCTACTTCCTTTACTGTCTACTTTTTTCTCTATACTTTTTTTTCTTGCAATATAGGCCGTCCTATTTATATCTGACAGATAGGAAGGACACAAATGGGAATTCTGCAAAAAGATACCCATACCTCTCTCCAGATTTGCAAATAAGGCCTTCCCTCGTTCATCCTTTTCTCCCACAAGATAAACTACTCATACAAATGCATCTTGATGCGTGCAACGCATGGGCATCTTGCTAGTTCTAAAAACCTTTCCATCATTTCCCACACTGCTGGTTGCAGATGAAAAACCTACCCAAGCACAGCGCGATACAGGAGCGACGCACAATTACAAGCTGATATTCTGTTGGACAATGGAGGCTATAACCAATTACTTTTACGGGAACAATAGCACCCAGGAAAATTGAAGGGTAGGTATGAACAAAATTGGAACTGCACATGTACTGCTAAGTGATTCAATACACTTATGGTCGTGGAGGAGAACGATGGTCGCGGCGGCCTCTGTGAGTCATGGTCGGCAACGGGAGTCAGTTCATTGTCCACGACGGTGGTACTTCTGTGCTTGGCGTCGGCTTCCGGGAAGAAGATCCGACACCGTGGAAGACGATGCCGGGGAAGAGGCTCCGTCTACGACGACGACGGTGGACCGGCTCCAATGTGGTGTACGAGGTCGTCGATGAGGCAGATGCACTGCGGTGGACGAGTGCGCCGATGTAAAGGGGAGGAGCACGAAGGCAGTGGTGCCGTGGAGAAGTCTATTTTGCGGTGGGGATAGAAAATGGGGAGTATTCAGGTGTACTACTCTGGGTGCCGGGGTGGGGCTGGCTAGGTAGGGTGAACCTAAAGTTACGAAAACAGCCCCCTACCAAGCGTCGTATGTAGGCCTGTTCCGAAGGCTATGATGGTAACTTCCCACTGCTTGAATCAGGGTCACGGGAGATTTTCCCGCCGACCTCAAAATTTTGTGACACTGGACTCCCCGTGTGGCGTGTTAAGTGATTCGGCTAAGCAACTAGCGAGTAGTAGTAGTAAACTCTGCATATTAGGTTTGACCGAAGTCAAACTTCCTAAAGTTTGACCAAGTTTATATAAAAATATAAACATTAACATAACAAATATGTATGATGTGGAAGTACATTCAATAATGAATCTAATGGTATTTATTTGTTATTGTATATGTTAATATTTTTTGTTATAAGCTTTCTGAGACTTTACAAAACTTGACTTTGACCAATGCTAATACGTGGACTTAAAGAAAAACGGAGGGAGTACACATTTGTTTTCTTAGTTTGTAGTGAACTAATCATTTGTTGAAATTGTGAAATAAATATATTAGGCTATTGACTTCAAATGTAACGGTATATACAATTCAATAGTTACAATCATTGTCGAATCCCAAGATGTATACAAGGTCTATAGTACTTCACAACATGCTCAAACTCACGTAATCCTGGTCAAATGAGAATCTAAATGCATTTCATAGTTATTACTTTGTAGGACGCAACAAAAACAACCAAAACTCTACATCAGCCATTATAGAAGCAACATTTTGACATATCCCATTGTCTGAATAAAACGTGCAGAGAGAGCTTTTGAAGATGGATCAGATAGGGCGGGAAAGATTGTATGTATGTGGACAAGAGAGTAGGAGACAAACCTAACGAGACACACACACACACACACACCGACAGAGAGAGAGAGAGAGAGACAGAAGAAGTTAGGTCTGTGAGAAAGATGGAGACATGTAATATACGTAATTCTGTATACGTGGAAGGAGAAGAGACAACATGTTTGATGAGAGAGCTGGAAAAACATGGACGAGAGGGGAAGGATCTCATGGGTTGAGGGATTGACAATTTTGTGCGGGGGAGAGAGGGATTGGTAATTTTGTGCAAGAGAGAGAGAGGGTGGGGGAGGAGTCAGTCAGTCGTCGTCACATCACCCTGCTTCCAAATGACCCCGCATTCTCTAGCGCGGTGTGGTCGCCGTCTTCGATCTGCTCGATGCCCCCTTTGAAGATTGAGGTGTTGTGCATGTTGGGGTGCAAAGAAGCACAAGCGAGAGTGGTCGCCGTATATCCTTGGATGGGGATGAATTGTGTGCTCGGGGGAGTGTGTGTGTGTTGTGTTGCGTGCGTGTGTGTGTGTGTGTGTGTGTGTGTGTGTGTCAGATATTGAGTGAAAACAAACCTAAGGAGAGAAATGGGTATTCACGAAGAGATTGCACGGGCCCTTAGGTGGGCAGTGGCCGAGTGAGGGTGTCAAAATGTGCGCGTTGTTGCATATGTTGCATGCGATCGTGCGAGGGACGGACGAATCGAGAGAGATGGTTGTTGTATTACGGATGCTCCACTCTCTCTCTTTCCCTCTCTCTCTCTCTCTCTCTCAACACACACACACACACACACACACGCGCGCGCGCGCGCCCGCGCGCGCGCGCAAGTGAACTAAAAGACCGTTCTCTCATGTATACACAACGTATCGGCATTTGTCTATGTCTCACTCATGCATGATCGTTTGCACATTCACACCTCTCTATGTCTGTATCACATGCACACCGTCTCCACATTGCCCTTCCGCCACAACACACATATGGACACATACACACGTTCTCTCTCAGTCACACACACAAAATAAGTATTAAAAAAACTAGGGCGTACCTAAACGTCCAAATCCAAATAAACACAAACTGGAGCTAAATTCAAATATATGGAAATATTGCAGCGTCAAGAACTTTCCCAGGAAAAAAAAGTTGAGTAATATTTGAGGACTGTTTTCACACACAAAAAAAGGTTCGGTGGATGTCCTTCGAGCGCGACACGGTGACGCACCGTTCGATCGACCGCATGGCCGCGGTTCACGCGCTTGCACAGGATTCCGTATCGTGGCTGTGGTACTAACTTCAAAAAAAAAAGCGCTGCCTAAGTCTAATGTTTACGTGTACTAGTACGGTTTTCTTTTAAGTTTGACCAACCTCATATAAAACTAAAGTAAGCTCCCATACGCGCACTCATCAATATGCCGCCGCCGCCGTTGCGCATGCCGGCGCCCGCCTGCTCTGGCCAACAATTTCTTGCCCATCACCGCTGTGTCGCCGCCATCCCTGTGCCATGAAGCCGAAGGCTCGCCCGCTCACGTCGTCTGCAGTCCCTCCTCGCCATGCTGCTGCGCCACCAAGCACGCAAACAGCTGGTGGAGCCGCGTCTATGCATGCAACGTATGAAGAGGAGGACGAGCGCGTGCTCCAGCACGCCGGCGAGGAGGAACTAGCGTGTCATTGTCGTCTCCGCCCGCGCGGAGGAGGCGCGCATGGTGGATGTCGTGGCGGATGCCAGACGCGCGCGCGTCGAGCCGGCAAACCGGGTGCGGACGCGGAATCTACCTTCGAGACCTTGAATGCCACGTGGATCCTGCAATCTGAAGGAGCAATTTGGGTCAGTCGACTCATGTGAGCCGTTTGATGCAACATGGATGGCTAGAAGGGCTTATTCCACCTCTTCTGCCGTCTTCTTCCTTCGCTCCATTGAACTTCTTTCACAAATCGACTAACCCAAATTATACTACTAGTACGAAGGTATTAAGTACAGTGGGAACACGAAGGTACGAGCAGTAGTACCAACTGCAAGAAGAACAGTAGTAAGACATAGTACTAGTACTACTCTACATACTAAAGAGTTCAAATAACGAGAAAGAACATAAACATAGTTCTGCTGGGGCCTCAGCACAACACACCCTTGAAAATAAACTAAGCAACTAGTCAGCTTGACACTGCAGTAGAACCAGCATGAGCGATGGCACTGCCATCTACTTGGAGTCCGAGTCCACGTCCTCGACTTCGTCCTCGTCCCTCTTCCTCTTCCTCTTAGCCGATGCTTCTTTGCTTGAACCGGACACTGGGCTCTGCTTCTTCATCCAACCCATGTAGATATTTAAACAAAGGTAGGCATCCATTGCTGCGTACAGGATGTGATCTTCATCTAATGTCTTCGACTCCCATGCATGATGAAACTCGTGATGAGGTTTCTTCAGTTTAGCGTACGAAGGATCAATCATGGCTGCTACCAGGGTCAGCATTGAAGGTTGAGAGGAGGACACCAGGCTTGCCTTCTGGAGATCGAAGGGCTGGCCTACAACGAGACATATCCGACGCAGGACTTCTTTGTCATTCTTAAAGCCTACAGTAACGAATTTCCCTCTTTTGTCCTTGAGGAAGTTCTTAAAATCCTGTCACTCAACGTCGGCATAGCATATGTGGTAGACCAAGCAAACGTTATGTACGCAAACCTGGATCACGGCGGGCTTCTTCCTCTCTTCGTCCTTTAGAACCTTCTCTCGTCCCAGGACTGTGGTGTACTCAACATCTAGCCCAGCGACCAACTCATCCGTTGAATTGTTTTAGTATGGCTATTAATTTTTGGATTAAGAATATTTCGTTCCCTAGCAAAAATTTCCCACATATTTAGTTAATTTTTTGACCCTGGCACTGACCAGAAAATGGCCGGCAATTCTAAAAATGGAAAACTGGCTGCAATAAATTCCATATGAATTATAAAATGAGTAAAATTATAAAAATAATAGCAAATGGGCTGTACGCGCCACAGATTTCGAGGCCGACTTGTTTACGCAAGGCTTTGTCAGTGAACACACGATTCTAGCCGCCGTGCTTTTTCAATCTCTGATCTTCCCGCTCCAGCAGCCTAAACTAGCGCCGGCGGGACTGCCTACTCCCTCCTCTTGTGGCCCGCTGTGATGCCGCGCAGGCTTCCCCGGCCCACCCTACTCCCTCCGCTAGCCTGGCCGCATGCAATCAACTGCCTCCTTATTACGCGAAAAAATGATTCCTCCCACTGACATCTGGGGTGCACCG
The DNA here is from genome assembly GCF_018294505.1 of Triticum aestivum. NCBI lineage: Eukaryota > Viridiplantae > Streptophyta > Magnoliopsida > Poales > Poaceae > Triticum > Triticum aestivum. The sequence continues at coordinate 618,826,745 of NC_057810.1, read as the reverse complement.
GTTGGGAGGCTGACCTATGGGCCTACTACGTTGACGCGTACGATTCTAGCAGCAGTAACCGTTGGATTTGAATCGAACGGTCCTGCTGCTTCTTCAATCGCTGCTCTTCTTGCAACGGCCGCCCAAACCAGCGTCGGGGAGACCGCCTGCTCCTGCCTCCAGTGGCCGGCTGTGCTACCGTTGAGGCCTCATCGCCCCCTACTACTCCCACCACTAGCCAGGCCCTGCGGCGACGGCAGCCTCACACCGCAGCCGAACCAGTGAACCCTGGTACTCCTCTCCGCGTGGGCATCCACTGCCGCGTCTTCCCGGCTCTGCGTCGTCCCCTTCCTAGGCCTCACCGTCGTCCACCGCCTTGGTGCTCTCGACGCGGCATGGTCAATTTGGTCAAAACATTCCATCGGGAGAGTACTGTACGTGTAGAGGCTGACAGCTGGGTCCACGGCCACAGCCCAGTTTTTTTGTGACTTGCCAAGTAAGTCGCTTTGTCAGGCCTGTTGGGCTGCAAATCTTTCAAGACGAGGAGAGCTTACATTCGGCTGGCCGAGAAAATGGCCCATCAGTAATGAGAAATGGGATGTACATTTTTAAAACACATCAAAGCGGCAATTAGTTTCAAATATCTTTTTTTTCATTTCGAGATTTTGAATTACATTAATTTTATGCGTGGAGAATTTGTTGGATTTTATATTGATATACATTTAGTTTTAAAATCAGTTTGAATGTGAGTCAAAATTTCGGGATTAAAAACAGTTCGGACCGCACCGAAATATGCAAAATTTCGTATATTTTTTTAACCGTGGCCACAATATGGGCTTTAATGCTAACAAAAAGAATATGGGCTCCAAAAAAACCTTAAGAATTAGCAAATGGGTTGTTAATTATTATAAATAATGGCAGATGGGATGTATGCTGTTTTCCACAGATTTGAGGCTTTCCTAAAAAAAGGTTGACGCACAAGCAGTGACGGTTGGATGGCCATCCAACGGCCGTCGTGCTTCTTCAATCTCTGCTCTTCCTGCTCCAGCCGCTCAAACAAGTGCCGGTGGGACTACCTACTCCCTCCTCCTCGTGGCCGGCTGTGCTGCCACGCAGGCCTCACCGCCCCACCGTACTCCCATCGCTAGCCAAGCCATCCCTCTACTCACCCACACCTGCTGTTATTCTCCGGCGACGGCAGACGAACCAGTAAACCCTTGTTCAGTCGTACTCCCCTCTGCGTGGGAAACAACTGCTGAGTCTTCCCTGCCTCCGTGTCGCTCCCTTCCTAGGCCACGCCGTCGTCCACCGCCCTGGTGCTCTCAGTGCGGCCTAGTCAACGTGGTCAACGACCGACATGCATATGAAGTGGACTGTACGTGGAGAGCCCGACAACTGGGTCCATGGCCGCACGCAAGGAAATGCCTCCTTATTACGCACAAAATAATGATTCTTCCACCTGACATTAGGGACCCACCGAAAGGGCCCCAGTATTTCACGAAAAAAACGTTACTGCTGCTGACAGCTCGGACCCACCAGCTATATCGTCGCACGCAAGGAAGTGCCTCCTTATTACGCACAAAAAAAAGAATACTCCCCCTGTTAGCTGGGACCCAGTATAGTGGCAGGCTGACTTGTGGGCCTACTAAATTGATGGGGCCGGAGGGCTTTGTCAACTTAGTCAATATATATGCACGATTCTAGCTCCAGTGACTGTACGATGTACATCCAACGGCCGTAGTGCTTCTTCAACCTCTGGTCTTCTTGCTCCAGCCGCCTAAACCAGCGCTGGTCGTGCCTCGTGCTCCTGCCTCCTGTGGCCGGCTGCGATGCGGCGGAGGCCTCACCGCCCCCTACTACTCCCACTGCTGGCCAGGCCATCCCTATACTCACCCACACCCCTGTTATTCTGCAGCGACGGCAGCCTCACACCACAGCGAACCAGTGAACCCTCGTACTCCTCTACGCGTGGGCATCCACTGTCGCGTCTTCCCCGGCTCCGCGTCGGCCCCTTCCTAGGCCTCGCTGTCGTCCACCGCCCTGGTGCTCTCGGCGCGGCGTGGTCAACGTGGTCAATGAAAGGCTTCCATCGGACCTGGACTGTACGTGGTGAGACTGCCAGCTGGGTCCACGGCCGCAGCAAGGAAGTGCCTCCTTATTACGCGCAAAATAATTATTCCTTCACCTGATAGCGGGGACCCACCGGACGGGCCACCATATTTCGCGAAAAAAATGTTTCCCCCCTGACTGCTGGGACCCACCAGCTACACCTTCGCACGCAAGGAAGTGCGTCCGGGCCCCCTTGACCGCTGGGACCCACCAGCTACATCTTCGCACGCAAGGAAGTGCGTCCGGGCAAAAAAAAACGATGCGCCCCCCTGACTGCTGGGACCCACCAGCTACATCTTCGCACGCAAGGAAGTGCCTGACAGTCGGGACCCACCTGGTCGAAGCGTACGTAGTGTTGTCATTCTGGTCGCGAACGTGTACGTACATATATACTGGTGGATGTAGAGGCGCGCACGTGTCATAGTAGAGGCGCGCACGTAGCATGTACACGTACGTACAGCAGCGAGGGTACAAGAAAGAAAATACGGCCACGTACATACATACGGACAGGGTCTCTAACGCCTATCGCACATACGTACATGGCTGGGTCGGAACGGAGAAACAGCGTCATCGTCGTGTTCATTTGGAGCCAACCGGCTGGGTCGGAACGGAATGCATGGTCGTGTTCATCGGGAGGGCTTGGATGGAATAGGCGATGGAAACGAGGCCCGGCATACCGCATAACGGAGGAAACGGCCTTGTGTTTGACCGGCCACGTTCGAAACGGGGTCCTGTTGATTGGGAGGGGCCTGGCGTACCGCAAAACGGAGGAAACGGACCTCCTACGGTCAAAACGGGGGTCCTGTTGATCGGGAGGGGTGTGGCGTACCGCAAAACGGAGGAAACAGACCTCCTACGGTCGAAACGGGGGTCCTGTTGATTGGGAGGGGTGTGGCATACCGCAAAACCGACGAAACAGACTTGTGTTGGAGCGCTACGGTCGAAACGGCGGCGGGGAGGGGTGTGGCGTACCGCAAAATGGGACTCCACGGGATACTGTTCATCTCCACTGTCGACCTCCTCCAGCCTCCATGGGCTACCATCGACCTCCTCCAGCCTCCACGGGCTCATGTTCATCTAGCCTCCACCGCGCGCTACTCCACCGACTACTGTTCAACCACCCCTCCATGGGCACCCCTCCACTGCCTACTGTTCATCCAGCCTTCCACACCATGGGGTCCTGTTCAACCACCCCTCCACGGCCACCCCTCCACCGTCTACTGTTCATCAAGCCCTCCACACCATGGGGTCCTGTTCAACCACCCCTCCACGGCCACCCCTCCACACCATGGGTTCCTGTTCATCCAGAGGCAAAGCCACCGCTCACTGTTCATCCAACCCCCCCCCCCCCCCGGCAACGCTCACTGTTCATCCCAGAGGCAGCATCGATCGGCTTTAGTTAGCAGCAGTAGCAAAGGAATTGCTCCATCAGGTTCAGTTAACAGCCATCGATCGATCGCTCGGGTTCAGTAACGTGTAGCCTGCAGTGCAACCGCTCGGGTTCAGTTAGATCCCAATGCCTCGCTCGGCTTCAGTTAGAGCCAACGCCTCACACACACGCGCGTACGTATGAGACAAACGCGCATCGCTCTCCCACCGTAACCGGCAACTCCCCGAAATTTTCCTCCCCCTCACTTCTACCACGGTTTTTTCTATCATGGACGACCCAAAGAATGTCATGCAGCTCCGTCTCCGGCCCGCCCAAAACGAAAATCCCATTTTCTGTCATGATTTTTTGTCATAGAAGTAGGAGCCCGCCACATCTATGATGATACCGGGTTTTTTCACAATTATCGTCATAGAAGTGTCATATGTATGACAGAAAAAAAATTCATTCGGCCCAAAATGACACGGATGTGTCTTTTTTTGTAGTGATGGGAAGGCAACGGTATGCATCGTGCTCATGGGGAGGCAACATAATGCGTCGTGTTCATCGGGAGGCAACGGAACGCGTGGGAGCCAACCGGCTTGGACGGAACAGGCGATGGAAACGAGGCCTGGCATACCGCAGAATGGAGGAAACGGCCTTGTGTTCGACTAGCCGCGTTTGAAATGGGATCCTGTTCATTGGGAGGGGTCTGGCGTACCGCAAGACGGAGGAAACGGACCTCCTACCGTCGAAACGGGGGTCCTGTTGATCTGGAGGGGTGTCGGGTACCGCAAAATGGATGAAACGGACTTGTGTTCGAGCGCTACGGTCCAAACGGGGGTCCTGTTCATCAGGAGGGGTGTGGCATGCCACAAAACGGGACTCCACGGGATACTGTTCATATCCACCGTCGATCTCCTCCAGCCTCCACGGGCTACCATCGAGCTCCTCCAGCCTCCACGGGCTCCTGTTCATCCAGCCTCCACCGCGCGCTACTCCACCAGCTACTGTTAAAACCACCCCTCCACCGTCTACTATTCATCCAGCCCTCCACGGGGTCGTCCTATTCATCCAGCCCTCCACTGGGTCCTGTTCATCCAGCCCCAACCGGCTCGATCGAGGCAACGCCACGGGGTCCTGTTCATCCACCCCCACCGCTCACTGTTCATCCAACCCCCCCCCCCCCGCGCGCAATGCTAACTGTTCATCCAGAGAGGCAGCATCAATCGGCTTCATTTAGCAGCAGTAGCGAAGGAATTGCTCGATCGAGTTCAGTTAACAACCATCGATCGATCGCTCGGGTTCAGTAACGCGTAGCCTGCAGTGCTATCGCTCGGGCTCAGTTAGAGCCCAACGCCTCGCTCGGGATCCGTTAGAGCCAACGCCTCACACACACGCGCGTACGTGTACGAGAGAAACGCGCATCGCTCAGCCCCCGACCGCCCATCGTAACCGGGAACTCCCTGAAATTTTCCTCGCCCTCACTTCTACCACTGTTTTTTCCGTCATGGACGGCCCAAAGAATGTCATGCAGTTGCGTCTCCAGCCCTCCCAGGACGAAAAGCCCATTTTCTGTCATGATTTATTGTCATAGAAGTAGGATCCCACCACATCTATGATGATACCGGGTTTTGTCACAATTATCGTCATAGAAGTGTCATAAGTATGACAGGAAAAAAATTCGTTCAACCCAAAATGTCATGGATGTGTCTTTTTTTTGTAGTGCAAGGATGCTTGGCTATTGAAGATAGAGCTGAAGAGAGAAGAACTCGGGGAGATCAACAAGGAGGATGAGATCAAGAAAACCATGGAGGAACAAGCTCCTGCGGGGGAAGAAGAAGACATTCAACCTCTTCCCAACCTCTTTACCCCAACTGAGATTGAAGCTTTCAAGATGATTGAGTTAGCTCGCGTACAAAACAAGTATCTCACAAGTGAAAATATTTTGTTGAAGGATCATATCGTTGCACTCAATGGCATTATTCGCAAACTGGAGGAGCTTTTACGCTAGATATGCGATTATCCATCATCATCATCACCACCTTCTTCACCAGCAAAGGAGACATAATCACATGGGTATGGGCACTCCCCCTGGTAACTGCCAAGCTTGGGGGAGGTGCCCCGGTATTGTATCACCATCACACACCTATCTTTATAGTTTTTCTTAGTTCGATCCTTTTAGTAATATCTTGATCTAGTAGAATAAAGTTTTGGTATGATTTAGTTTTGAGTTTTGCCTTATGATCCCTCTATGTAATCGAGTCCGTGAGCTATATATAATAAAGATTAGTGTTGAGTCAAGGGCTTTGCTATTTTGCTATGATCTTGAGAAAATAAAAGAAAGAATAAAAAAGGAAATAAAAGAGATTATATAGATCTTGTGGATAGTAATGACTTCACATATAAAGAGTATGATGATTAAAAGTTGTTGAGAGTTGGCAAACATAGTCTTGGTCATCATTGCAATTAATAGGAAGTAATAAAGAAAGAGAGGTTCTCACATATAAATATACTATCTTGGACATCTTTTATGATTGTGAGCACTCATTAAAGTATGACATGCTAAAGAGTTGATGTTGGACAAGAAAGACAACATAATGGGTTATGTTTTCTCACATCTCAGTTAAAGTATATTGTCATGGATCATCCAACATGTTGAGCTTGCCTTTCCCCCTCATACTAGCCAAATTCCTTGCACCAAGCAGAGATACTACTTGTGCTTCCAAATATCCTTAAACCCAGTTTTGCCATGAGATTCCACCATATCTACCTATGGATTGAGTAAGATCCTTCAAGTAAGTTGTCATGTTGCATGCAATAAAAAATTGCTCTCTAAATATGTATGACTTATTAGTGTGGAGAAAATAAGCTTTGTACGATCTTGTGATATGGAAGTATTAAAAGCAACGGACTGCATAATAAAGGTCCGTATCACAAGTGGCAATATAAAGTGACGTTCTTTTGCATTAAGATTTCATGCATCCAACCATAAAAGAACATGACAACCTTATCTTCCCTCTGCGAAGGGCCTATCTTTTACTTTCTCTCTTATACATTATGCAAGAGTCATGGTGATCTTCACCTTTCCTTTTTATTTCATCATTTGGCAAGCACGTCGTGTTGGAAAGATCCTAATATATATATACATACATATATATATATATCCAATTGGATGTAAGTTAGCATGAACTATTATTGTTGACATTACCCTTGAGGTAAAAGGTTAGGAGGCAACACTATAAGCCCCTATCTTTCTCTGTGTCCGATTAAAACTCCATAACCATAAGTGTTGCGTGAGTGTTAGCAATTGTGAAAGACTAAATGATAGTTGAGTATGTGGACTTGCTAAAAAGCTCTTATATTGACTCTTTCCGATGTTATGATAAATTGCAATTGCTTGAATGACCGAGATCATAGTTTGTTGGTTCTCAATGAAGTTTCTGATTCATACTTGACATTGTGAATAGATTGTTACTTGAGCATAAGAAATCATATGACAATATATGTGTGTGTGTGTGTGTTGCTGTTATAAGAATGATCATGATGCCCTCATGTCCGTATTTTATTTTTATCGACACCTCTATCTCTAAACATGTGGACATATTTTTCGATTTCGGCTTTCGCTTGAGGACAAGTGAGGTCTAAGCTTGGGGGAGTTGATACGTCCATTTTGCATCATGCTTTTATATCAATATTTATTGCATTATGGGATGTTATGACACATTATATCTCAATACTTATGACTATTCTCACTTATTTTACAAGGTTTACCATGAAGAGGGGGAATGCCGACAGCTAGAATTCTGGCTGGAAAAGGAGCAAACGTTGGAAACCTATTCTGCACAGCTCCAAAAGTCCTGAAACTCCATGAAACATCTTTTTGGAATTTATAAGAATTATTGAGCGAAAGAAATACACCAAGGGGCCCACACCTTGTCCAGGAGACAGGAGCCCCCCCCCCCTACAGAGCGCGCCCCTATCTCCTGGGCCCCCTGGTGGGCCTCCGATGTCCATCTTCTGCTATATCAGAGCTTTTACCCTAGAAAAAATCATGGGAAAGCTTACGGGACAAAACTACACCGCCACGAGGCGGAACCTTGGCGGAACCAATCTAGGGCTCTGGCGGAGCTGTTCTGCCGGGGACACTTCCCTCCGGGAGGGGGAAATCATCACCAACGTCATCACCAACGATCCTCTCATCGGGAGGGGGTCAATCTCCATCAACAACTTCGCCAGCACCATCTCCTCTCAAAACCCTAGTTCATCTCTTGTATCCAATCTTGTATCAAAACCACAAATTGGTACATGTGGGTTGCTAGCAGTGTTGATTACTCCTTGTAGTTGATGATAATTGGTTTACTTGGTGGAAGATCATATGTTCATATCCTTTATGCATATTATTACTCCTCTGATTATGAACATGAATATGCTTTGTGAGTAGTTACGTTTGTTCCTGAGGACATGGGTGAAGTCTTGCTATTAATAGTCATGTGAATTCGGTATCCGTTTGATATTTTGATGAGATGTATGTTGTCTTTTCCTCAAGTGGTGTTATGTGAATGTCGACTACATGACACTTCACCATTATTTGGGCCTAGAGGAAGGCATCGGGAAGTAATAATTAGATGATGGGTTTCTAGAGTGACAGAAGCTTAAACCCTAGTTTATGCGTTGCTTCGTTAGGGACTGATATAGATCCATATGTTTAATGATGTGGTTAGGTTTACCTTAATACTTCTTTGGTAGTTGTGGATGCTTGCAATAGGGGTTAATCATAAGTGGGAAGCTTGTCCAAGTAAGGGCAGTACCCAAGTACCGGTCCACCCACATATCAAATTATCAAAGTACCGAACGCGAATCATATGAACGTGATGAAAACTAGCTTGATGATAATTCCCATGTGTCCTCGGGAGCTCCTTTCTCATTATTAGAAATTGTCCAGGCTTATCCTTTGCTACATGAAGGATTGGGCCACCTTGCTGCACCTTATTTACTTTATTTACTTGTTACTCATTACTATTTATCTTATCACAAAACTATCTATCACCTACAATTTCAATGCTTGCAGAGAAAACCTTACCGAAAACCGCTTATCACTTCCTTCTGCTCCTCGTTGGGTTTGACACTCTTACTTATCGAAAGGACTATGATTGATCCCCTACACTTGTGGGTCATCAGGCTTGTTCCTCAATTTACGCTTGAGTATAATATTTTGCTCCTTTAGGTCCTCGATCTCCTGCTCCAGGCTTAATACTCTTTTGCATAATTCCTGTTTATTTTCCTACAAGAGACGAAAAGGGATAAACTCGATCTTTGGCTACTTTGCTCTATCAGGGATGCTTGACTTTTTAAACTCCACGTGCATGTCCCCAGGCTGAGGTAATGGGGCTTCGTATTTGTCTGAACTCATCTCCTCCTTTACTTTAGGCTCATAGCCTTCCTCTTCTTCAGAGGTCCAGCCATCATGCTCCAAGTCCCCGTAGACCTTAGGGTCTGTGAGGAAATCAGCCACATAACTTTCCCCTTCCGAATCCTGAGACGACATATTGCTCTAAATCTGAAACAGAAGCAGCTCAAAACAAAAACAGAGGATATTTGCATGATACGGTGGTCAAAACCTTCGGGAGTATATATAATGAATTTTTACCGACCAAAATACGTAACGTGCAAGAAAACGGAGTCCAGGAGGCACACGAGGTGCCCACAAGACAGGGGGGCGCGCCCTCCACTCTCGTGGGGGCCTCGTGTACCTTTCAGACTACTTCTTTCTTCCTAAAATTTTTAAATATTCCAAAACTGATAAAAATTGCCATTGGAGTCGTTTTGGAGTCGGTTTACTTACCGTACCACATACCTATTCCTTTTTGGAGTCTGGAATGTTTTGGAAAGTGTCCCTTATGTATTCCTCAGGGGTTACGGTTTCAATAATATTAGTTTCAACAATGATAGGATTACCTGAAATATAATGTTTAATTCTTTGACCGTTTACCACCCTTGGACTTGTGCCTTCGAAGTTGTTGATTTTTACGGCACAAGAACGATAGACCTCCTCGATAACGTAGGCACCTTCCCATTTAGAGAGAAGTTTTCCTGCAAAACACCTTAAATGAGAGTTGAATAATAATACATAGTCTCCCACGTTAAACTCACGCTTTTGTATCCTCTTATCATGCCAGCGTTTGACTTTTTCTTTGAATAGCTTGGCATTCTCATATGCTTGGGTTCTCCATTCATCAAGTGAGCTAATATCAAACAACCTCTTCTCACCAGCAAGTTTGAAGTCATAATTGAGCTCTTTAGTAGCCCAATATGCCTTATGTTCAAGTTCAAGAGGTAAATGACACGCTTTTCCATAAACCATCTTATAAGGAGACATACCCATAGGATTTTTGTATGCAGTTCTATAGGACCATAATGCATCATCAAGTTTTTTGGGCCAATTCTTTCTAGATCTATTCACAGTCTTTTGCAGAATTAATTTGAGCTCTCTATTGCTCAACTCTACTTGACCACTAGACTACGGATGATAAGGAGATGCGATTCTATGATTGACATCATACTTAGCAAGCATCTTATGGAAAACACCATGAATAAAATGTGAACCACCATCAGTCATAAGATATCTAGGAACTCCAAATCTCGGAAAAATAACTTCTTTAAGCATTTTAATAGATGTGTTATGATCAGCACTACTAGTTGAAATAGCTTCTACCCACTTAGTAACGTAATCAACAGCAACTAAAATATGTGTATAACCATTAGAGGCAGGAAAAGGTCCCATATAATCAAAGCCCCAAACATCAAACGGTTCAATAACAAGAGAGTAATTCATAGGCATTTCTTGACGTCTACTAATGTTACCTACTCTTTGGCATTCATCACAAGATAAGACGAAATTACGAGCATCTTCGAAGAGGGTAGGCCAATAAAAATCAGATTGTAGTACCTTGTGTGCAGTTCTATCTCCAGCGTGGTGTCCTCCATAAGATTCAGAGTGACACTTGCATAGAATCTGTTCCTATTCATGCTCAGGCACACAACGTCTAATAACACCATCTACTCCTTTATAAAGGTGTGGGTCATCCCAGAAGTAATGCCTTAAATCATAAAAGAAATTTTTCTTTTGCTGGTATGTGAAACTAGGAGGTATAAATTTAGCAAAAATGTAATTAGCATAATCAGCATACCAAGGAGCGGTACGAGAAGCATTAATGACCGCTAATTGTTCATCAAGAAAACTATCATCAATAGGCAGTGGGTCATCAAGAACATTCTCTAACCTAGACAAGTTGTCTGCAACAGGGTTCTCAGCTCCCTTTCTATCAATAATGTGTAAATCAAATTCTTGGAGGAGGAAAACCGATCTAATGAGTCTAGGCTTAACATCTTTCTTTTCCATAAGGTATTTAATAGCAGCATGATCAGTGTGAATAGTAACTTTGGAATCAACAATATAAGGTCTAAACTTATCACATGCAAACACAACTGCTAAGAACTCTTTTTCAGTAGTAGAATAATTTCTCTGGGCAGTATCAAGAGTCTTACTAGCATACTGGATAACATTCAATTTCTTATCGACTCTTTGCCCTAGAACAGCACCTACAACATAATCACTAGCATCGCACATAATTTCAAAAGGTAAATTCCAATCAGGTGGCTGAAGAATAGGTGAAGTGATCAAAGCTTTCTTAAGTATTTCAAATGCTTCTACACAATCATCATCAAAGACAAAAGGAATATCTTTTTGCAATAAATTAGTCAGAGGCCTAGAGATTTTCGAAAAGTCCTTAATGAACCTCCTATAAAAACCGGCATGACCAAGGAAACTTCTTATACCTTTTATGTCCTTGGGACATGGCATCTTTTCAATAGCATCAACTTTGGCTTTATCAACTTCAATACCTCTCTCAGGGATCTTGTGCCCGAAGACAATGCCTTCATTAACCATAAAGTGACACTTTTCCCAATTCAGGACGAGACTAGTGTCTTCGCATCTCTGCAAAACTCGATCAAGGTTGCTCAAACAATCATCAAAAGAGGATCCATAAACGGAGAAATCATCCATGAATACCTCACAAATCTTTTCACAAAAATCAGAGAATATAGCCATCATGCATCTTTGAAAGGTAGGAGGTGCATTACATAAACCAAAAGGCATACGTCTATAAACAAAAGTACCAAAAGGGCAAGTAAAAGTAGTTTTAGATTGATCCTTCGCTGACACAGGTATTTGAGAGAAGCCAGAATAACCATCTAGAAAGCAGAAATGTGTGTGTTTGGATAGCCTTTCCAGCATTTGATCAATAAAAGGTAAATGGTAATGATCTTTCTTAGTTGCTTTATTTAACTTACGGAAATCAATTACCATCCTATAACCTATAATAATTATTTGCGGGATCAATTCATCTTTATCATTAGGAACAACGGTAATACCTCCCTTTTTAGGAACACAATGGACAGGGCTTACCCATTCACTATCAGCAACGGGATAAATAATACCTGCCTCAAGGAGCTTTAGTATCTCCTTTCTTACCACTTCTTTCATCTTGGGATTTAGTCGTCGTTGAGGGTCTCTAACAGGTTTGGCATCTTTCTCCACTGTAATTTTGTGTTGGCATAATGTGGGACTAATGCCCTTAAGATCATCCTGAGTATATCCAATAGCGGCTGGGTGCTTCCTTAGAGTTTTCAATAATCTTTCTTCTTCTTGCTCTGAAAGGTTAGCACTAATAATAACAGGATATATTTCCTTTTCATCAAGATAAGTATACTTTAGATTTTCAGGTAATGGTTTGAGTTCAAACACGGGATCACCCTTGGGTGGAGGGGGATCCCCAAGAATTTCAACGGGAAGGTTATGTTTCAGCATAGGTTCCTGTTTAAGGAACACTTCATCTATTTCCCTTCTTTCCTTCATAAACATATCATTTTCATGGTCTAGCAAATATTGTTCTAACGGATCAGTAGGAGGCACAGCAATGGAAGCAATACCAATAATATCATCCTTACTAGGTGGTTCCCTATCACGAGGTTGTCTACGAAACTTAGCAAAATTAAACTCATGAGACATACCATCTATGCCAACAGTGACAGTATCTTTTTCACAATAAATCTTAGCACAAGTTGTATTCAAGAAGGGTCTACCGAAAATAATGGGACAAAAATCATCTTGTGGGGAACCAAGAACAAGAAAATCAGCAGGGTATTTGACCTTCCCACACAAGACTTCAACATCTCTAACAATCCCAATAGGTTTAATGGTATCCCTATTAGCAAGCTTAATAGTAACATCAGTGTCTTCTAATTCAACGGGTGCAAAGTTGTGCATAATTTCTTTATATAAATCATAAGGTATCGCACTAGCACTAGCACCCATATCACATAAGCCATGATAACAATGATCTCCTATTTTAACAGAAATAACAGGCATGCCTATGACAGGTCTATGTATCTTACTATCTGGTCTAGCAATATTAGCAGTCTCACCACCGAAATAAATAACATGCCCATCTAAATCATCATCCAAGAGATCTCTAACCATAGCAATACTAGGTTCAATATTGATTTGCTGAGGAGGTGTATAAGTCCTAGTATTACTCTTACGAACAACAGTTGAAGCTTTAGCATGATCCTTTATCCTAACAGGAAAAGGAGGTTTCTCAATATAAGTAGTAGGAACAATAGGATCACTATAGGTGACAGTCTTTTCTTCAACTCTAATAGGTGCAACTACTTTCACTTTAACAGGAGGATTATATTTAAACAACTTCTCTTTAGGGAGATCAACATGAGTAGAAAAAGATTCACAGAAAGAAGCTACTATCTCAGAGTCAAGTTCATACTTAGCGCTAAATCCACGAAAAGCATCAGTATCCATAAATGATTTAACACAATCGAACTTAGGTGTCATACCTGACTCCTTACCATCGTCGGAACCCCAATCTTCAGAGTTGCATTTAATTCTTTCCAATAAGTCCCATTTGAAACCAATAGTCTTCAGCATATAGGAACCAGCGCAGGAAGTATCGAGCAGGTTGCGATTATCAAGAGAAAGCCAAGCATAAAAGTTTTGAATAATCATTTCCCGGGAGAGCTCATGATTGGGGCATGAATATAACATTGACTTAAGCCTCCCCCAAGCTTGAGCGATGCTTTCTCCTTCGTGAGGCCAGAAATTATATATGTAATTACGATCACAATGAACAAGATGCATAGGATAGAACTTCTGGTGAAATTCCAACTTCAATCTCTTATAATTCCAAGATCTCGTATCATCACATAGCCTATACCATGTCAATGCATCTCCCTTCAAAGATAAAGGGAAGACCTTCCTTTTGACAACATCATCGGGAATACATGCAAGTTTAAATAATCCACAAACTTCATCCACAAAGATAAGGTGTAAATCGAGATGTAGTGTTCCATCTCCTGCAAATGGATTAGCTAGCAGTTTCTCTATCATACCCAAAGGAATCTCAAAGTAAATATTTTCATAAAGTTCAGTAGGTTGAGGAACAACTCTTTGCTCTTTTGGTCGGGGTGAAGATACCCCGAACAAGCCCCTCAAAGGATTAGTTTCCATAGTGACAAGTAACAGAAAATTTCAGCACACTATATAAATGTTTCCTTACCAAGTTCCACTCACCAAAAGCGCTACACTCCCCGGCAACGGCGCCAGAAAAGAGTCTTGATGACCCTCAATTGTAGGGGATCAATTGTATTCCTTCCGATAAGTAAGAGTGTCAAACCCAATGAGGAGTAGAAGGAAATGATAAGCGGTTTTCGGTAAGGTTTTCTCTGCAAGCACTGAAATTGTAGGTGATGGATAGTTTTGTGATAGGATAAATAGTAATGAGTAACAAGTAAATAAAGTAAATAAAGTGCAGCAAGATGGCCCAATCCTTTATGTAGCAAAGGATAAGCCTAGACAATTTCTAATAATGAGAAAGGATCTCCCGAGGACACATGGGAATTATCGTCAAGCGAGTTTTCATCACGTTCATATGATTCGCGTTTGGCACTTTGATAATTTGATATGTGGGTGGACCGGTGGTTGGGTACTGCCCTTACTTGAACAAGCATCCCACTTATGATTAACCCCTATTGCAAGCGTCCGCAACTACAAAAGAAATATTAAGGTGAACCTAACCACAACATTAAACATATGGATCCAAATCAGCCCCTAACGAAGCAACGCATAAACTAGGGTTTAAGCTTATGTCACTCTAGAAACCCATCATCTACTTATTACTTCCCTATGCATTCCTCTAGGCCCAAATAATGGTGAAGTGTCATGTAGTCAACATTCACATAACACCACTAGAGGACAAGACAACATACATCTCATCAAAATATCGAACGAATACCAAATTCACATGACTACTAATAGCAAGACTTCACCCATGTCCTCAGGAACAAACGTAACTACTCACAAAGCATATTCATGTTCATAATCAGAGGGGTAATAGTATGCATTAAGGATCTGAACATCTGATCTTCCACCAAGTAAACCAATTAGCATCAACTACAAGGAGTAATCAACACTACTAGCAACCCACAGGTACCAATTTGTGGTTTTGATACAAGATTGGATACAAGAGATGAACTAGGGTTTTGAGAGGAGATGGTGCTGGTGAAGATGTTGATGGAGATTGACCCCCTCCCGATGAGAGGATCGTTGGTGATGACGTCGGTGATGATTTCCCCCTCCCGGAGGGAAGTGTCCCCCGCAGAACAGCTCCGCCGGAGCCCTAGATTGGTTCCGCCAAGGTTCCGCCTCGTGGCGGCGGAGTTTCATCCCGTAAGCTTGCCCATGATTTTTTTTCAGGGTAAAAGCTCTAATATAGCAAAAGATGGACACCGGGGGCCCACCAGGGGGTCCATGAGATAGGGGGCGCGCCCAGTAGGGGGGCGCGCACCCACTCTCCTGGCTGAGGTGTGGGCCCCCTGGTGTATTTCTTTTGCCCAATAATTCTTATTGATTCCAAAAAGATGTTTCGTGGAGTTTTAGGATTTTTGGAGCAGTGCAGAATAGGTTTCCAATGTTTGGTCCTTTTCCAGCCAGAATTCCAACTGCCGGCATTCCTCCTCTTCATGATAAACCTTGTAAAATAAGAGAGAATAGCCATAAGTATTGAGATATACAGTGTAATAACAGCCCATAATGCAATAAATATTGATATAAAAGCATGATGCAAAATGGATGTATCACTCCTCTAGTGGTGTTATGTGAACATTGACTACATGACACTTCACCATTGTTTGGCCCTAGAGGAAGGCATTCGGAAGTAATAAGTAGAAGATGGGTTGCTAGGGTGATAGAAGCATAAACCCTAGTTTATGTATTGCTTCGTAAGGGGCTGATTTGGATCCACTTGTTTCATGCTATGGTTAGGTTTACCTTAATACTTATTTTGTAGTTGTGGATGCTTGCACTAGGGGTTAATCATAAGTGGGATGCTTGTCAAAGAAAGGGCGGTACCCAAGCACCGGTCCACCCACATATCAAATGATCAAAGTAACGAATGTGAATCATATGAGCGTGATGAAAACTAGCTTGACGATAACTCCCATGTGTCCTCGGGAGCGCTTTTCTCTATATAAGAACTTGTCCAGGCTTGTCCTTTGCTACAAAAAGTATTGGGCCACCTTGTTGCACCTTATTTACTTTCATTGCTTGTTACCTGTTACAAATTACCTTATCACAAAACTATCTGTTACCGATAATTTCAGTGCTTGCGGAAAATACCTTACTGAAAACCGCTTGTCATTTACTTCTGCTCCTCGTCGGGTTTGACACTCTTATCGAAAGGAGTATGATAGATCCCCTAAACTTGTGGTTCAATACTCATTAATCAAAGATGGTTAAGTTTCCTAACCATAGACATGTGTTGTCATTTGATGAACGAGATCACATCATTAGAGAATGATGTGATGGACAAGACCCATCCATTCGCTTAGCATAATGATTGTTAAGTTTTATTGCTATTGCTTTCTTCATGACTTATACATATTCCTCTAACAATGAGATTATTCAACTCCCGAATACCGGAGGAACACCTTGTGTGCTATTGATGACCCACAAGTATAGGGGATCTATCATAGTCCTTTCGATAAGTAAGAGTGTCGAACCCAGCGAGGGGCAGAAGGAAATGACAAGCGGTTTTCAGTAAGGTATTCTCTGCAAGCACTTAAATTGTAGGTAACAGATAGTTTTGTGATAAGATAATTTGTAACGGGTAACAAGGAATGAAAGTAAATAAGTGCAGCAAGGTGGACCAATCCTTTTTGTAGCAAAGGACAAGCCTGGACAAATTCTTATAATGAGAAAAGCGCTCCCAAGGACACATGGGAATTACCGTCAAGCTAGTTTTCATCACGCTCATATGATTCGGCCTTCGGTACTTTGATAATTTGATATGTGGGTGGACCGGTGCTTGGGTACTGCCCTTTCTTGAACAAGCATCCCACTTATGATTAACCCCTATTGCAAGCATCCGCAACTACGAAAGAAGTATTAAGGTAAACCTAACCATAGCATGAAACATATGGATCCAAATCAGCCCCTTACGAAGCAATGCATAAACTAGGGTTTGAGCTTCTGTCACTCTAGCAACCCATCATCTACTTATTACTTCCCAATGCCTTCCTCTAGGCGCAAATAATTGTAAAGTTTCATGTAGTTGGCGTTCACATAACACCACTAGAGGAGAGACAACAGACATCTCATGAAAATATCGAACGAATACCAAATTCACACGACTACTAATAGCAAGACTTCACCCATGTCCTCAGGAACAAACGTAACTACTCACAAAGCATATTCATGTTCATGATCAGAGGCGTATTAATATGCATTAAGGATCTGAACATATGATCTTCCACCAAATAAACCAATTAGCCTCAACTACAAAGGAGTAATCAACACTACTAGCAACCCACAGGTACCAATTTGTGGTTTTGATACAAGATTGGATACAAGAGTTGAACTAGGGTTTTGATAGGAGATGGTGCTGGTGAAGATGTTGATGGAGATTGCCCCCCTCCCGATGAGAGGATCATTGGTGATGATGATGTTGATGATTTCCCCCTCCCGGAGGGAATTTTCCCCGGCAGAACAGCTCCGCTAGAGCCCTAGATTGGTTCCGCATGGTTTCGCCTCGTGGCGGCGGAGTTTCGTCCCGTAAGTTTGCTTATGATTTTTTCCAGAGTAAGAGGCTTCATATAGCATAAGATGGGCACCGAAGGGCCACCAGGGGGCCCATGAGACAGGGGGGCGCGCCCAATAGGGGTGGGCACGCCCCCACCCTCGTGGCCAGGGTGTGGGCACCCCTCTGGTACTTTCTTTGCTCAATAATTCTTATTAATTCCAAAAATGACTTTCGTGGAGTTTCAGGACTTTTGGAGCTGTGCAGAATAGGTTTCCAATATTTGCTCCTTTTCCAGCCTAGAATTCCAGCTGCCGACATTCTCCCTCTTCATGATAAACCTTGTAAAATAAGAGAGAATAGCCATAAGTATTGTGACATAACGTGTAAAAACCGCCCATAATGCAATAAATATCGATATAAAAGCATGATGCAAAATGGACGTATCAACTCCCCCAAGCTTAGACCTCGCTTGTCCTCAAGTGGAAGCCAATATCGAAAAATATGTCCACATGTTTAGAGATAGAGGTGTCGATAAAAATAAAATACGGACATGAGGGCGTCATGATCATTCTTATAACAACAACATATATATATATTTTGTCATATGATTTCTTATGCTCAAGTAACAATCTATTCACAATGTCAAATATGGTTCAGAAACTTCATTGAGAACTAACAAACTATAATCACAGTCACTGAAGCAATTGCAATTTATCATAACATCGGAAAGAGTTAAGAATACCGCTTTTTAGCAAGTCCACATACTCAACTATCATATAATCTTCTACAATTGCTAACACTCACGCAATACTTATGTTTCTGGAGTTTTAACTAGACACAGAGAAAGATAGGGGCTTATAGTGTTGCCTCCCAACGTATTCACCTTTGGGTGATGTCAACAATAATAGTTCATGCTAACTTACATCCAATTGGATATATATATATATATATATATGTTGGTCTATTATGATAACACCCCTTAAGACCTTATTCTACACACAAAATCTTATTCTGCTAACACCTAGCACCTATAACATTGGAACAAAACAAAAACGCCACCGCCGCGCCACACTCGCACACTCCTCCCCATCCGCCGACCTTTCCTGCGCTGCCGCCCGGGCCCCGCCCCGCGACCTCCTTCCTCCGGCGCCCCCGCTCCCACCATCCCACCACCTACTCCCACCGTCCCCATCCCACCACCTACTCCCACCGTCCCCATCCCACCACCACCAGCCATCTGCCGGCAGCCGGCGGCAATCGGTCCTCCGCTGCCCCGCCTTCCTCTCCCGCCCGCCGGCACCGCACAAGCAGTGGCCCATCCAACCTACTACCTTCGGTGGCAAGCCCCACCCAACAACCACTGGATCTGGTGCGATCCTACTCCACCTCCCCTTGTCTCCCGCTCCTCAATGTCTCTGCTACCGCACGGGTCTCGGCCGCCCACCCTCCCCACGCCGCTGCACCGGACGGCCGGAGTAGCACTGAAGGTGAGCTGCCCCTCCTCTTTCTCCTTTCCTTATTCCTCCTTCTTACCCATCCCTCATACACTTCTGCCGCAGGAACTGCCATGGCCATCTCAAGCTCGCCCGTCGCTGCAGCTCTGGATCTGGCCGCTGTCTGCCAGATCCGTTCCAGCATGCAGTTCTCCTGGGTAACTCGATGAGGTGCGGTGCATCACTGGGTTGCGGTTCGGGCTTCTTTTTTTCCAGATTTTGCTTGTGCAAAGCATTGCAGTATGCATGATTCCTCGATGCGGTGCGGATGGGCATTTTATTGCAGTCTGGACCCCGACGGCGTGCAGTACGTCAGTCATGTTAGTGCATCTCGCTGGCGTGCGTGCAATCTGTCAAGGTCACATCCTCCTTCCCTGCACGAGCACTACCGGCAAGGCGTCACTAGTGCCCCCATCCATTTCCATGGTGAGCTCTGTCGTGCGTGGGACTCTAGTGATCTGGCACGACCACCCCGACGAGCGGCTTTGGTCACTTGTTCTCCGGATAGTAGTCATCCACTGTTCTCCGTACCGCTTTGGTCACTCAGTGCAGCAGCTCTAGTCAGAAGGCGGAGGAGTGGATTATGAGTGTTGACTGACCCTGCAGAATGTAACAACACCCAGCATGGTGCTATAATAGTTGCTCATAGCTCACAACAAGAATTTTGCACATGGATAAGAAAAACAGGCATCAATTGGCGGTTACCACTCTTAGACACACAAACGGATGTATTCCCTCCGTCCCATAATGTAAGACGTTTTTTGACACTACACTAGAGTCAAAAAAACGTCTTACATTATGGGACGGAGGGAGTACATCTTTCAGAAAAACCTTCTCTAAACTTGTCTGCACTTTCACTCTCCCTGGCATGGAAACAACAAAGATGAGCACAGGCCAAAACCGCTCAGGGGGTGGCTGGACCACCAGGAGGATGCCCCGGTTAGCTGCTCGGCGCTACGACGAGTATAGTGGATGGACGGGCCTGCTGATCGCCGAGCATTGTACAACCAGCTGTTTTGTTTCTTACTAGTTCTGATTTAGTTTCATTGCTAGCTAGCACTACACTGGACAGAGACACACATTTAGGCCACATCTCCCATGTAGTACAACCTTACTGACTTGCAAACAAGCAAGATTTCCACATCGGTCGACGGATGGATGGGTTTGTGCGTTTTATAGTTCAAGTTGATGGATATTCAGTTTGTTTTATTTTTTATTGTGCCCGTGGAGATGTATGCATATATGTATCCATCCCAGAGTGTGGTCCAGCTACCCCACCGATGAGTTGACACCATGGACAAAGCTCCCTTGTCCTGTTAGTTCGTCCAGCACATCAAGTGTGGTTTCATTCAGTTCATTGGATCCCCCTTGCGACGAGGACAAACACTCGGATGAAGTTTTGCATTTTTGTAGAAGTTCATTTTGCCATGTGTAGTTGTTTATGTTTCTCGCATGTGCAGTACATTGTGTTTTGTAAAGACATGAGGGATTACTTGCAAAATATTTTGCAAATTCTTGTAGTTTTGGCGGTCAATTCAGTGCGATGCAGTGCGGTGCGATGCAGTGTACTGCATCCTGTATTGTAAAATTAATGCAGTGCATTAGCATTGACTATGCAATTGAGAATCGTTTCTAAAACAACATTATGGGGTTCACTAGCATCGGCGTTCAGTTCGGGCACGTTTGTAGAAAAAAGTTAAGTAAACGACAAAAATGTCTTGCAGCTTCCTTCATTTCATATAGTGGTTCACTTTTCCTTATTCTCTGCGGTCTACTCTGGTTTAAAAAAGGTTAGAAAAATGAAAAAAAAACTCATGCGGTTCACTTTGACACATGACACGGTGCACTTCCTCATCTCTATGGTTCACTCGCCCGGTCTACGCCCGTAAAAAATACTAAGTATGAAAAAAGATAATAGGAGCTCGTGCAGTCCATTTCCAGTACTATTGAGGTTCACTTTCACTAGTTATGTGTTTCACTTACTCTCAATATGAGGTGCAGAAAAGATGTTACGGAAACGACCAAATAAAGTAATGCGGTTCACTTCTCGCTAGTGTTGCGGATCACTTACGCCCGATGTGAAGTGCACTCCACTTTCTCGTCCTTGAAAAAAATTACATTTGAATAAAAGAAACCATGCAGTTCTCTTACCCATCTGATGCAGTGCGGTTTTTTGTCCGATGCAGTGCGGCTTTCTGTCGGAAGAAGTACGCACGTCCATCTGGGCGTCGCGAAAAACAGAGTGTCCGCATTTCGGCGAATTCAAATTCCTCTTAAACCGTAAAGAATTAGAGAGAGTGTTCTACATAAAAAGGTTGCACCTCATTGATATCTTTTCAACGGCATATCATTTGAATCATTCCGATCAGCAGTTTGTAAAAAATTCGCGAAAAAGTGCCGCTGTCACTCGTCGTCCGCCGCATGATTTTCAAAATTAACTTAAAACTGTAAGGAATCTCAAAAATATTTCAACATATGAAAGTTGCGCCTCGTCCATCGCTTTTCCATGATATATTACATGTCTTGTTTTGACAAACGGTTAAAAAACTGGAGCAAAAACGGTACCAAAAATTGAAAAAAAAATCAAAAAAATATAATTCCGCGATTTAGTAATTTAAAACTACTCTTAAACTGTAACGAATTAGAGAAAATAATAAATATGAAAAACATGCGCCTCGATGATATATTTCCAACAGCGTATCATTTGCTTTATTCCAATGAGCGGTTTAGAAAAAATCATGAAAATACGCTCACTGCCACTCGTCATCCGCCACACCGTTTTTCAAACTGCTCTTAAACCGCGAGGAATCTCGAAAAGTGTTCAACATGGCGAAGTTGTGCCTAATACATAGATTTCCAATGCTATATTATATGCCTTGTTCCGATAAACGATTAAAAAGTTAGAGCGAAAACAGTACTGAAAAAACACTGCATGCAGTTTTCTCCGACACGAAGTTCACTAGTGTGTATTGCAGTGCTCTTACTATAGAAAGTGCAGTGCTCTCGTGTTGAGCGTGCAGTGTGAAAGTGTTATCAGAATAAGTATTCTGCGAATATTAGCAGAATAGACCAGCTATATATATATATATATATATATATATATATATATATATATATATATATATATGACAAATGTTTCCTACAAGCAGTGGTAGTTACCACCACTTGTGTTTTGTATATTGTATGTAGTATCTGTCGAAACCGAGAGTATCTACGTCTAGTATGTAGTATATAATAATGATTAGGTAGTATATATATAAATTTTTAGGTAGTATGTACCATTTCTTGAGTATGCTCTTTTTTACGTACAAATATGTATGTATTTCACAAATATAACAAAAACTATGGGCTCATGTGCAATTTTTTCATGTAGTATATATAGTACATATATTATATGGAAATCCATCCTACCACCCGGTGGTAGTTACCCCATATGTCTCATATACTACCATGTGGTACTATATATACTACTTTATCATTTTAAATATCTTCATATACTATATATAAGATATTTCAAAGCAAGTTACATGAAAAAATTGCATATGAACCCATAGTTTTTGTTATATTTGTGAAATACGTATATATTTGTACGTAAAAAAGAGCATACTCAAAACATGGTATATACTACCTAAAAATTAGTATATATACTTCCTAATCATTGTTATATACTACATACTACATGTACATACTCTCAATTTTGACAGATACTACATACAACATACAAAATGCAAGTGGTGGTAACTACCACTGCTTGTAGGAAACATTTGTCCTATATATATATATATATATATATATATATATATATATATATATATATATATATATATATACATCTGGACTATTCTGTTACGCGTAACAGAATATTATTCTGTTACCCTTTTTGAACTGACGGTTTCAAGTGGTTGTACTGATGTTTTCGAAGCGGTTGAACTAATGCTTTCAGTTGTGCTTAACAAATCATCTTCTTTAGTTCAAAAACTTTTTGTAATTTTTTTGTCGGAACGTGGCATGTAATATATTGTTGGACAGCTCTTGCCAACCATATTTCAAGTATATTGAACGTTTTTGCAAAATCATTATGATATAAGAGCAGTTTTGAAAAAACCGTTTTTTTTCAAAACCGAAAACGTGAATCGTATTTTGGACTCAATTTTCAAACGGTTTGTCGGAATTGAGCAAATAAAATGGCGTTGGAAAGCTGGTGAAAATCCGCATATTCCATATATGTATTGTTTTCCTAATTCTGTATGATTTAAAAGTAATTTGAAAAACGGTAAAATTCTAGGCGAAACATATTTTCACGATTTTTTGCAAACGATTTGTCGGATTGACACAAATGATACGGTGTTGGAAAGCTATGGAAAATGCACAGCTTTTTCGTATAGAAATGTTTTTCTAATTCCTTATGTTTAAAAATGAATTCGAATACGATCAAATTTGATTTTGAACGCAATTTTTTAAAAATGTTTGTCGAAATATGGCAAATAATATACCATTGGATAGCTATCAAAAATGCAAAACTTAGTCATGTTAAACGTTTTCTCTACTTCGCAACCGTTTAAGAGTAATTTTGAATACGACATGACGGATCCTGCTGTTTTCTCGTCTGAAAAATAGAGTAGTCGTACTGATATATGTGTATGTTTGTACTAAGCTATTTTTTGTAGAGTAATTTTGAATGGTTTCAAAAAAGGGTACTTGTACTGATGCTTGCATGGGTTTGTACTAAGCGTGTTTTCAGTAACTAGACTTTGCTCTGTTTTTTGGGTAATATTTTTCTCGTAAGTTTTCAACGGTTTACTATATCATCGCCCCTGTACTTGTATGGTTTGTATCATTGAACTGAATGATATTTTATTCAAAAAGAAATGTGTTTGTTTTGTTTCTTTTTTTTAACTCAACATATTTTGACAACGTTGTTCTGAACTTCTCTTATTTTACGACTTGTACTGAGGTACTTACTAAGCAGGAGTTTCATGGGGTTTCTTTTTTTGCTTGAACATTACAATTTGAATTTCTGCCATTTCTTTTATTCTGAACGGACCACCGTTTTTAACTCGGACTGAGGTACTTACTATGCCCGAACTAGGGTGGCTGTCGCATGTCTCGGCGTGTTTTGAACTCGATGATATTTTTTCATCAATTTACTGCCGATTTTTTTCATCACACTTGAGAGAGTGAGTAATAGGTTTACTTACTGGACAGTAACACATGAACTCCTCATGCAATAATATATGAACTACTAGGAACATAAATTTTCATCAAGCACTTGAAAACATAAAACATTACATAAAGAGAAGCACCGAACAGTGAATGTAAAAATAACTCCCACATCCATCATATACTGGGAGCTTCCACTTGAATAGGAAAAATATTTTATCCCTCACCAATTAAAACACGAAACCAGAAGAAAAGAAGTATTGGTTTCTCATTGACATAATAACAAACAGGAGCACAAAATCATAGCTTTTCATCAATGTCAGCATGATGCATCGTTGCATTTTTGTCGTTGTTGTTGTTGTCTTCCTGGACTATTGAAAGTGCTCTTCTTGGTCATTTATTGCCATGGCCAATAACGTCTGAAAGTGCTCTTGCAGGTCTCCACTCTCCCGAAATCCCTAAAACATTAAAAATCAACAGATTTACACAACGAATATAGAAATACACAAATGAATCTCCTCCTCAAGATCAGTGATGAAGGATGCAATAAATATCATCGACCAAATGCCAAAGTGTATTATAAATGAGATACATGCTTCTCAAGCCTTAACGAAGGCAAAAAATTGATTTTTCAATGCATTATAGGCAAGAACGGATCCAAGTCAGAACTGATGCGATTTATTCCATCGAACCACTACGAAAGTTTCTCTATACTGTTACGTTTTTAACACACAAGTATTGAACTGTTTGCTGCCTTTCCATTATGAATTGATGGCGTAATACATGTTGAACTGTTACTCAAGAGCGAAATTCAGAAATACATATATATTGGCATACTCCAAATAAGTGCATTTTCAGGAACAAAACTTTCTGAACCTTCTATACGAAAGAACTTGAACAATCAGTCCAAAACATAATTCAAGTTGAACGATCATTTTCCTTACCCAGTGTTAAGGAAAATGAAACAAGAGACGAGCTTGACAGAGAACTTGGACTGAAGAACTTGCACACGGCGAGCTGCAGGGGATAAGGGAGGGCGGTAGTGCACGGTGTTCTGAGGCGGCGAATGAAGGTGGAAGCAGGGGAGAACATCATTATCTTAGGACTTTATCCTATTTTTAACACTAGTACACAGTCCCTGTACGTGCTATTCTCCCATAGGCATTAACACAAGCACCTTGTGTTTTAGGAAGAACAAGGCACTTGAATTAGAATAGACATTGAAGAAACTCGCTACAAAACATTACTTATTTTAGGTGATATATGTAAACTTACAGAATTTCGAAACATGAACTGATGATATTTTTGCACACGCACCAACTAGTTTGTATTTTTTCATGAATACACACCAAAAAAATATTAAGTTTATTACAGAAATGCTCTATTCATGAACTGACAATATTTATTCTTTGTGAACTGAAGAAAAGAGAACAAAAATACACACGGAACTAACGATAGTATACACACTGAAGAAAAAAGAATTTCTTCTCTTTGAACTGACGATACAATACACAAATATTTGTATTCTATCATGAGGTTTTTTCATGGCAGGCAGTACAAGAATGACTAGGGAAAAAAACAAAAACAGGGATTTAGTGGCCAAAATCACTATAATAACTAGTGGCAGTCTCTGTGGTTTACCTCCTGTTTGCATA
Organism: Triticum aestivum; assembly: GCF_018294505.1. Lineage (NCBI taxonomy): Eukaryota > Viridiplantae > Streptophyta > Magnoliopsida > Poales > Poaceae > Triticum > Triticum aestivum. The sequence continues at coordinate 618,800,830 of NC_057810.1, read as the reverse complement.
CCACGCAAATGGGCCTGTTGCTAGCTATAACTTCAGAGAGAGAGAGAGAGAGAGAGATAAGAAATTGGCAAAAATATATTGTTTCTCTTTCTGCTCAGACATTCCCACAAAACAGGCCAAGTGCACAAGTTGAACTGATCTTTGTCCATGACACAAACGGGGGCTAGTGCTGCTGCTGTATGTGCACGAGGTTCATGAGAGGTTCAACGGGAGAAGGGTGGAGCCAGTTTTCAAGTAAGGACATGCACAAAGAACTAAGAAGCAAAATAAGTTCTAGTTGGCTAACACAAGAAACAAGTGAAACCATATACTTAGCTACTCTTTCCAAAGAGGTAGTAGCATTGAATCATTCTTGTAGAAAGATATCTAGATCAGAAGTTCAGAAGTTGAGCAAGGATATGCTTTTTGAAGTAGTATATATAGTAATTTGCTACCTTGCTTTTGGTCACAATATAGTATTTGAAAACTACCTCCAAGTTACCAAATTGAAAGGTTGTAATGACGATACTTTATGCTAGATCAATTGTATGGTTGAAACAGAGACAACTCGAAGAATAGGAATACACAGCCAACCTTGCCATCGATGATAGACTTGCTTGTTGCGCATTCCTCCTTCGATTGTTGTCGGATTATTTTCAGATTTTAAGCAGCAAATGATCGGGCTCCCCACTGAAACATACATAAGAAAACATTTTCAACACCTAATTCACGGGCAGAGAGAGATGCAACAACAACTGGACATCTGCATCATCAATGCAGGGAAGGTAGCCTGCTTCGTCGGGCAGGCAGAGCACATATATCAGTAATAGTTATATCGAGAGGGTTTACTTCAACCCCTACATTTTTCAATCAGTACTAGTTATATCAGTAACTCGTTATTCATCAGTACTAATACGACTGGACAAGAAGTGGAAATTTGTAGCAGCACATAGATTGAACTTAATAATTTTTCTTTGAACTTTTTTAGGTGATATATCTAAACTTACATAATTTTGAAACGTGTACTGATGATATTTTTGCGCACGCACCCAACTATCTTGTGTTTTTTCATGAACTGATAGAATAATACGAACCAAACTAATAATGAGTTTAGTACAGAAAACAAATCTCTTCTCTAGGCATTAAGACAAATACCTATCGAACAATAAGCACAAGACAGTAGTGGCGCTTGAGGAGCAGGGGAAGAGGGACAGTACAAACAAGTGCAGCTCAATGATACCATATGCTGCAGAACAAATTTGCCACTTGGGACTGAAGAAAGAAATCACACAAGATGAGCTGAAAATCATAATAGAATGACCATAACTACAATATGAACAGAATATATACCAGAGGATCATGAACATACAGGAGGAGATGTGGAAAGGTTGAGATGGGCACCTCCCGAGCTGCGGTATCGAACGGCTTGGCACTGTGTAGTTGAACGATCTGGGGTGGCAGCGGTGAACGGAGGGCACGTCGGGTTGGTGGTTGTTGCGCTGGAGATGCACATCAGGGACGCTGCGGCAGAAGAAGTGGGTCACTTCGGCGACCTGCGGCTGTGCGTGTAGGTGGTTTGCTGGTAGACTGGAGCTGGCGTAGATGAGAAATAGGGGGGCGCCCGAAGCCAGTGACTGCAGAGAGTGGTCGGGGAGCTTGATGATGAGATCAAGAGCAGATGGGGGCGACGGAAGCTTGTGAAACGATGCCGGCGCCGGCGGCTAGGAGGTTGGGCAAGGGGCGGCGACGTGGCCGGCAACCAGGAGGTTGTGTGCGAACCACCATGAGATACAAAACTAGCAGCAATCGAAACCTATGTTTTTAGTAGGTTCAACGAGCAGCAATCAAAACCCCATTCTAGACATTAAATAACCTCATGTCTAGTTGAACTACAGGATAACATTGGAAGACTAATCCATGGATTATTGTCTCAGCAATCTCAAAGCCTAAATCTAGCAATTGACCAATGAAATGAACACCTGAGTTGGTAGCTTCATAAGTTAACAATTGCCAAATTTGACCAAAATGGTCAGCCATACAGCTCCAAGAGATGGAACGAACCTATTAGAGTGACAAACGTATCATAGGGATATCTTCTTCATTGCAGAGTGACAAACATTATATCGCTTTATGTACAAATTTACTGCAAAAGACATTAGCAGGCCAGAGAATGATCATACCTGCAAGATGAAGCTGAAAATGCACATTTAAGGTGAACTGAAAAACCACCAGATGTTGAACTGAATGTACACAAGAGAAAAGAGCAGTAGAGAGAAACAAATTAGAGGTGAGCTACAAAAACAATAGATTATTCTAATAAATTCCTATGGTCAATAATATCCATAGTGAAGCTTGGCTCTATATAGTACTGATCAGTACTAGTATTGCGTAAGTAGTAATGATCAGTACTGCTACTTTTGTCTTACTAATAAGCACTCGTACTGATCTAGCTAACACAACGATTTTTTTTCATCTAGTGGACTTTTAACATTATACTAGAAAACGTGAGCTACAAAATAAACAATTACATTTGAAGAGAAGCTTTGGCTTATATTAGAAACGATGAGCTACAAAATAAACAACCAGATGTGAATTTGCAAGTCAGGTTTACTGTTTTTGAATTTGATGCTTGTTGCACTATAGGACTGCTAGTCTGCTATGGGTTTGCAAGTTGGACTTGAGTACTTTTAAATTGTTTGCATAGTTTAGTGTCGAAATCCTCACCACAAAAGAACACATCTGCATTACTAATTGCATATAGCAAAACTAAACTTTCTGCGTCTACTGTTGTTTTTACAGAGTGGACTTATGTTTTCTTATGTACTTGAACTGTTAAAGTTTTTGAAAATTACCACTATCACACTTTTTATACTTGAAAACTCTAGCCAGACTAGGCACCCCCAAAATCCCACACAACAAGGCATGTTATATGTATTTTTCACGAACTGATGATTGTTCACGTACTGAACTGAGAGCACCTAGTTTGTGTTTCAGGAATTAAAATAGACGTCCTGAGCACCCCATTTCAACAAATGTTTGTGCTATAATTCAACAATAAAGAATATATATAAGCAAACACCTATTTTTATGGAGAATATACCATACAACTCATGTCCGGAGCTACAAAAAACCAGAATGCGCATTGGACTTCACTGCCCTATACAAGATTTTTGTTGCATTATCTCTTCTCCATCTTACTATCAGTTCTACACCTAAAGATAAGTCAGGCAACTCCAAGCTTGCTTTCGCAACATTGGATTAGACACGTATGTTTTAGTGCTGATTAATTACCTGATGATTGAGCAGCTGATGGTTGGGGCTTTGCTTTCTTTTTCTTGCGCGACAGTGGGTTTGGGCTCTGCAGAAGGACTACCAAAATGTTAATGCTGCCCACTAGATCATAACAAGCAAATATAGTCGTGCTCGTGCATATGATGAATATCTAAAAAAGCAGTAGATGAAGATACAACCTTTGCTCTGTTTGTCAAGCAATTTCAGCTAGTGGACCGCAAGCAATTTCAGAACACCATGCATTTTTCAGCCAGTGAAACATGTGACGAAGAACTAAACTCAAAAAACAAGATTTTTGGAGATGGAAGAAGGCGTCGGACGTCAGGTGAACCTTCTACCCCTACTCCTGCGGACTGACGGCTCCGGTGAAGTGGAGCTGATGGAGGCGGGGTTCATGAGCAGCGGCTGGGTGCACCGGGATTTGGCCAATATAGGGGATCCGCTACCCCTATTCCTGTGGACTGACGGCTTCGGTGAAGTGGAGCTGATGTAGGCGGGGTTCACGAGCAGCGGCTGGGCGCGCCAAAATTTGGCTCCATAAAGATGAAGTGCAAATCACATTAACATGAAATAAAATAGATGATAGTTTGTGTTTTCAGGAAATAAAATAGATGATAGTTTGTGTTTTCAGGAAATAAAATAGATGATAGTTAATTATGATGATATCGCAACATTTCTTCCCATAATAGAAATTTTATCTCCTGAATCTTAACAGAGTATAGCCCCAAACCTGTCAGAGCTTATGCAAACACTACAGCAGTACAACCACAGAGTATACAAATTATAAGGTGGACTTCTCGAGTTGGCTTCTCTGAACTTGTTTTTTTGGTCTGAACTATTCTGAGTTTTTATGTCAATATATAGTGGTCAGTATATTACAACATTTAGCAACAGCAAATTGGGCAGCAAATTACAATACAAGATGAACTGAAAAAAGCATAAAAACCTACAAGGTGAACCTGAAAAAGCCTACGAGGTTAACTGAAAAAGGCCTACATGGTGAACTAAAGGGTGCATCGATCTGGTGCGACATTGGGGGTTCAGAGGTGAATGGCCTATGGTTGCATCGTTGAATGGCCGACGGTGGCGGAGGTGAATGGCTTGGGCGTGTGGCCCCTAAATTAAATGGAGTTCCAACAATTATGAAGTAAAGAAAGCCATCCTCTTTGGAGAAATTCTTGCACAGAGTATGCATTAAGGGCTCAGAGTTTTGCCCTCGATTCAACATCCATTCAACAGCTGCTTCTTGATGAGGAAAAGGCTTAAGCTTCATGCAAGGCATAATTACTTCGGGAGGTAATTATGTGTCTACATTCACAGCAGGACTGTAAAAATAAACTATAGACAGTATGCATTTTGCCTAGCTAGAGTACAGTGCTAACGGTTGGCAACTCTTCTGAAATGCAGATGATTATTACTTCACCTGGTACCCGGTTGTGGAGAAGAGACTAGCAAAGGCCGGCGACAGACTGGCGCTGATACTCAACTAGGTATCTGACAAGAAGAAAGCAGATGATATGCCATTATACGTACAGTAAAAGAGCTATACTTGTTCAAAAAGTATATATATACTCGCTGGAAAGTATTGTAGCTTCCGATGCCACGCCAGTTTGATCAGTTACCACTTCAGTAGGCTTACGCGTTCTGTAATAAGGATCACAAAACCTTTGCACAACATTCAGAAATTCAATTGTTGTAAAGTTGTAATATAAACCCGCTATTAGTCTATTTGCTTGAACTATAATAGCTAATCCACAAGTGCAGTGCAAAGCAACTTTTTTAGTTTTCTCTCTTCTTCTTTTGGTTTCATTTACAGTTTTTGTCACTGTTTGTGTGAGAACTGATATAAATTAGTTGTACATTTCTTGGTAACAGGACTTAGATAGTACAAACTAGTTGTTCTAACCTTCTATGAACCCATGATGGCAAGTAGATTCAGTGTCTTGGGCCAATTCCAATATAACGGGTGGAAATAATCTATCTGAACTTTATATGGAACAAATGGCGCACCAAGTCAATTTTATTCATATATCTGAATCACACCATATGAGCCATCTAAACAACAGGGGCCTACCTACACGCAATCGGTCGTTAGTGATATCGACCTGTGGAACCCACCAGTCCCTTAGTGAGTGTGTGAGCGGCGTTCCTGATGGGGCAAAAGAGCAGGCACAGCAAAACTGTGAGCGGCGTTCTGCCTGGTCTCGATGCCCTCATTGTACACTTGTCTGCATTGCCAGGCAGAACAAAAAAAATGAACATCTACCTCATCAGTCCCCACAAACACATACACCTGAAAGTGAAAAAATGGCCAACAGACGTTGCGGCGAAAAGTTCGACGGCAAGGAGATGGATCCAGGCAGAGGCGACTACAACGCAAATACAGGCAAGATCAAGGAACCAAACATAAATGATACATTTTGTTGAGGCACAAGAACGTCAAGGCAATGCACCATGCTACTGAATTCTAGTATTGCTGCAAGAGTATAGAGCCAGTATATAGTACTGAATGTGAGGTCTGACCTCTGGGAGCCATTACAGTACTTATAACACACGTACTATAGAACTGCTACATGTTTGCAAGTTGGACCTGAGTATTTGTTAAATTTTTGCATAGTTTACTGCCGAGATCTTCACCTAAAAAGAACACATTGCATTAGCACTTGCATAAGCAAAATTGAACTTTTCGCGTCTACTGTTGTTTTTGCGGAATGGACTTGTGTTTCTTATGTACTTGAATTGTTAAAGTTTTTTGATTTTTTCCACTGTCACACTTGCTATAATTGAACTTTTGTCAGACTAGGCATCTCCATTCACACAGAGAATGGTATCAAATTTCACTAATTTTTGGCAATATGGCAGGAAATTTCACATACTAGGGAGCAGTAACATCACATGAGACAGAGAGAGCAGCAGCCTACCATGTTTCTGGAGGAGAGGAGCCCATGAGCCGTGCTGACGGACAGAGGCCAGGGGACTGCCAGCTCGATGAACAGTAGGGGTTCAAGGGACGACGTGCCACAGTTCGAGCTAGCGCGTCCGGCCGTTTGAGCTCGGGTGGGTGGTTGTCTGCTGCGTCCTGGAAACAAGCGGCGGTAGGGGATCCATGGGTGGCCGTGCTGGGGTTAGAGCAGGTTGCGCGCTGGGTGAGAGGCGGCGCGCAGGGGTGAGGGGCGGTGCGGCGGTGCGCAGGGGTGAGAAGGGCGGCGTGGCGGCGCGCAGGGGTGTTAGGGGCGGCACGGCGGCGTGCTGGCCTGAGGGGGGGCGCCACGGTGGTGCACTGGCTGAGAGAAGCGGCACTGCGGCACGCGGGAGGGTTGCGAGGTTGGGCTGCGGAATTCATCGTCGGCCTCTATAAGGGGCCGGGGGGTAACAGAATAATATTCTGTTATGGGTAACAGAATAATCCAGCCCTATATATATATATATGACAAATGTTTCCTAGAAGCAGTGGTAGTTACGACCACTTGCGTTTTGTGGTACTATGGGCTCATATGCAATTTTTTCATGTAACTTGCTTTGAAAAATCTTAAATATAGTATATGAACATATTTAAAATAATAAAATAGTATATATAGTACCACATGGTAGTATATTAGATATGTGAGGTAACTACCACCGGGTGGTAGGATGAATTTTTCATTATATATATATATATATATATATATATGTATATATATATATAGCACAACACTATTCTAATCCCAGGATTAGAATAACTATTCTGATCACAATCAACCTATATAGGAGCCGACAGATCCTCCCGAACTCGTTCAAAAAAAAAAGCCCGATCCCCCGCTCCCCGCACAACCCACTCACCCACCTCCAATGGGCGACGCGCCACCACCCCGCCCCCCACCGGCGACCAGAGACGCCGCCGCGGCCCTGCCAGCAACCGCCGCCGACCACCGCCGCCACCAACCGCCCACTCCCCAGATCCACCCCCGCCGCCCACTTCCCGATCCAGCGCGCCCCCGCGGTTGTTCGAGAGATCATGTGCCGCCGCCTCTGTTCTAGAGCTTGTGCGCCGCCGCCTGCTCCCAAGCTCATGCGTCTCACTGCCCCGAGCTCACGCGCTAATGGCGTGCTCGCCCCTACCGCATTCCACCACTCAGATCTCCCGGAGACGGACGACGCCTACACCTCGATCTGGACTTCCACCTCCCCGATCGCTTCCTTCCCCTGAATCTTCGTGAGCAGCCCCCGCGGCTTTGCCACCGCCGAGGACTAATTGGCCTTCTGGAGAGGGCCAACTCGACCTTCCCGAGGATGGCTCGTCCCTGGAACAACTGCTCCCATCCCCTCCACCATCATTGAGCTCGCCTCTCCCTGCTCTCGCCTGCACCACCCCGCAACGTTCCCCACCCATCGCCACGGCTAATCTCCGTCCGCGAGCCATAGCTTCCCCTGCGCGCGGGCCACCATCCAGGATGCCTGAACTGCTATTTCACTGGCCAGCTCCACCTGCCGCGCGGAGGTGTCGTCCCATGCAGCTGTGCTGTTGGTCGCAGTGTGCCGGCCAGAAAGATGCGTCCTCCACCGCTGCTACTTGTGCGTGTGGCGGCTCGTGCACTCCACTGCCGTGTGTGAGCTCGTAATGGTCAACATAGGTCTGTACAAGCTAGATTGCTCGCCATGGCTGTGTACAAGCCAGATGCGTCTACTCTAAAAAAAAGATTGCTCCTTATATGATGCGCGCCAGCACAGGATTGCATGGCGATGTTGACCTGAGCGCCGACCATGAAAAGAGCAAAACATTGGCTTTGTGCAAAACAGTTTTCTACATGCACGACTCATGTTCGGTGAAATGTCTGTGTGAGCTTGACTAGTACAGTACTTCTTGTACTTCTTTTACGTGAGCTAAGACTCATGTTTGGTGTAATGTAGTTTATTTTGCACCATACCTTTCTTTACTTCTTTTTGAGAATTGTACCCTTTCTTTGCTTATATACTAGTCTCCAGCTCCAACCAAATTTAGTTTCATAGAAGTTCAAAGATGACTAGCGGAGAAGGTCATAGAAAAATCAAAAATTTCATGTTTACAAAGTGTTGATGTTTATTAAAAAATCTAGGATTTTCACAGATATCTGTTTTTGTTAAATTATCAACTATGAAGTTCAAATTGAGAAGATAGTCAAATTTGATGATTATTTAAAAATCAAAAACAATTCTTTTTTCAAAATATAAAAAAGGTGAAGTTCAAATTGAAATAACAGGGAAGTTCGCAGTTTATTAAAACCTAGGATTTACCTGTTCAAAAAAATAAAAAACACAACGCCATTTTTTGCACATTTAAAAACAACTCATAAATAAAAAAATGGTTGCTAGAAGTTCAAGTGTTCGGCAAGGAAAAGTTCAAAAAATCTTGTGAGAGAGGTTTACCGTGTATTTAGATGTCCAAAATACATAAAAAAGATGTTGTTTTTTGTGTTTTAAATTAATTCTCTCAAACCAGAGAGAAGTTGAAAAATCAAAATAACCGGAAGTTCACGTACTGCATGGTGTGTGTTTCATATAATAAAATTACAATAAAGTGAAACAGAGTGAAGTTCAAACAGACATGCCCCAGAAGTTCAACTACTTCACACAGTGCAAAAAATAGCACATCAAAAAACAACACGTCAAAAATAGAGTGAGGTTCAAACAGACATGCCTGAGAAGTTCAACTACTTCACGCAGTGCATTTCCATTCGTGATGAAGGCAGAAATCATGATGTCGTCATTTTCTAGTTTACTTCAAAATGACAGGAATATCATTTGTGTAAGTTCAAGTCCTCGGTCGGAGAAAGTTAAAAAAATTATTGTGAGAGGGGTTTGTACAAAAGGAATATTATTTGTGTAGCACTGACGAAATGGATGAGAAAATTACAAAGGAAAATACGTCATAGAAGTTCAACGTGAAAAAAGCATGAAGTTCAACTACTACGCTGAATGAATTTCGGATGAAAAACTTTTAAAACCATCGCGAGTATGAAAACACGATCAACACGGGAAAGTTATGTGCTTACAGCAGCTTTCCACTGGTATATCACTTGCTCAATTCCGGTGAGTGGATGGAGAGTTACAAGCAGTGGATGGAGACCTACAAGAAAAAAATCACGTGAAAAACAGAGTGAAGTTCAGGTACACGCGCCGAGAAGTTCAGGTTCTTCACGCGGTGCATTTTCGAAGAATCTGTTTCACGATAGAGGCAGGACGAATGATCCCGCTGTTTTCGCAATTACTTGAAAACGGCTACGAATCAGAGAAAACCATTAACATGAAGAAGTTTCGCATTTTCCGTAGCTTTTCAATGGTATATTATTTTCCCAATTCCGATAAAGTTTGTAGAAATCACGGCGAAAATACGTTTTTCGCCATTTTCGAAACTGACTTAAAATCATAAAGAATTGGGAGAAACATTGCATACCAAAAAGTTTCGCATTTGTTCAAGCTTTCCAACGCCATATCATTTGCTGCATTCGGGCGCACGGTTAAAAAATTAGCTCGAAAATACGGACTCGGTAGGACTTGAACCATTTTCTAAATTACTCTTAAACCATTCAAAATTAGAAAAAAAAACTTTCAAGTTGAAAAAGTAGCAAATTTTCATAAGCTTTCCAACGCCATATCATATGCCTCCATTGGATTAGCCGTTTAGAAATGACATTGAAAAAACGAACTCAGCTGTTCGGTTTATGAAATTTTACGTTTTTTCAAATTACTCTTTAACCATAGGGAATTAGAGAAAACTTTGAACATGTGGAAGGAGCGGTTTTGCAGCAGCTTTCCAACGCCATATTATATGCCTCATTCCGATAAACGGTTTAGAAATGCGATCGAAAATACGATTCACGTTTTTTGCGTGAAGAAAAAACGGTTTTCAAAACTGCTCTTAAACCGCTTATATTTTGCCAAAATTTTAAGTTGGGCCATGATATTGGTGTCCATAGCTTTCCAACGGTATATCGCAAGCCCCATTTCAGCAATGTTGGCGGAAGTTCAACCTAGTTCACAGGGAAGTTCAACGTACTACTAGCGGGGCAGGTCAGGTTGTGATCAGAATATTATTCTGATCCCGTGATCAGAATAGTGTTTATGTGTGTGTGTGTGTGTGTGTGTGTGTGTGTGTGTGTGTGTGTGTGTGTGTGTGTGTGTGTGTGTGTGTGTGTGTATAGGACTGAGCTATTCTGTTACCGGTAACAGAATAATATTCTATTACCATCTGCCCCTATATACGCACTGGATCTTGACAAACCACTGCCGTGGACCGAACCTTATCTACCTAGACGCTCACCCTCTCCCTCCCTACCCACGCGCTGCCGGCGCCGACCGCCGCCAATCCCTACCCGCGCGCTGCCGGTGCCGGACCCCCGCCCCTCACTACCCGCACGCTTCCGACGCCGGACCCCCGCCCCTCACTACCCCGCGCTACCGCCGCCGGCTAGCCGCCCCGGCCTACCCACGCGCTACCGCCGTCGGCCCCTCCCTACCCGTGCGCTACCGCCACCTTCCTCTGCGATGCCGCCGGGTCTGTCGTCGTCCTCCGTCGCCAAGCCAGCCTCCTCCTTCCGTGTCGCCAGCGACCTCTCCAGCTTGCCACCGCAACCTCCCCCTCCCCCTGGCGCGCCGCGGGGACCTCCCCTTCATCTAGCGCGCGGCTGTGTCAACTTGCTCGAGCTCCGCCACCCTCCTCCCGACCTCCATGAGTCAGCTGCCACCAAACTGACACCCCCTTCTCCCAGGAATCACCGTCGTCGGTACTTGCTTCCTGCACCCCGCCGCCGCCCAGGGACCCAACGCGCCGCCGCTCCTCTTATTCTGCTCCCCGGCTCTGCTTGCAATTCTTCCGCCGACACTAATGGTCAGCACCCCAACCTTCCTTTTTCTCTCGATCTCACTTTGTTGCTGCTCTGCATGAATCAAACCAAATGTGTTTTATAGGATTTGCTATATATGCGTACACCTTTGTAGGTTTTTTGCTCCCTCCGTTCATATTGAACAAAATACATAAGTGCACCGTCAAGTTTTCCATCAGTTCACTTATAAAAAGACAGGAAGTTGGTTGTGTAAATAAAAACGGGAGAACCAATGTCAGTCAAGAAGTTCAGTGGGTAACTCCAGGCAAGTGCACTCGTTAGAAAATTTTGGGTTTCCTATATTTTAGAGACTACAGAAATTGAGTTTGCTATGTTTGCATTACTTAACGTGTATGTATGATGTATTAAATTCCAGTGCAAAAGTTAGTGAAGTTCCGTACAATTTGTACTATAAAATATAGTACAGCAAGCAATTCTTTTGAGTGTTTTTACACAACCAATGATATTGGCGTTTCACTTCTAAGGATGCAGTCCTGTGGTATAGCAACTTATTAACTAGAAATAATATACATCAGTTCAAAAAATACTTGCCATAAGTAGTTAGGAGTTTATTTGGGGTGGTTAGAAATTCGGTAACTAGAAAAAGGATACATCAGTTCAAATATACTTGTCATAAGTATTTGACCACTGACCTGGGAATTAAACATGATGCTCAGTGTATTCTCTCAATCTTAGTTGTCTTGCCTCATATGAAAAAATAGTGTTATATTATATGGTGCTAATTTACATCAGGTCAAGATGCACCCTTTTCATCAGCTCAAGATCATTTGGTTCAGTTATTTCTTAAAAAACTTTGAACTGAAAAAATGAATAATGGTGCAACCTTCTGGCTGCCCTCGGCGATGCTTCTCGCCACCACTCCGCCTCGTCCCGGTGAGTGGTCTAGCACCGTTGCGTCCACAGTCCAACACCGCCGGCCGAGGCCATTCACCATTGCCTCGTTGTGAGTTTGCTGTCAAGAACAAGCTTGACCACCTACAGTCCCCGGTGGTCGCCTTGGCTGCCCTCGACCACGAGCTCATCCACCATGGTTACTGGCAGCCGTCGAAGTGGAGCACGGACAACAGTCCAAGTAGAATCGTGGCCACCATCTTTACCACGTACTACACAGCCGTCCAAGTCAAGCACACACAACAGTCCAGGTTGATGCATGATCCCAATTCCTTCTTCCCCTGGGTGACCCTCCATTGTTTGTTGAAATGCCTACAAGAATTATAACTACTATGTTTCCATCTTTCTCTTCTTTTTTAAACTGAACCTAAACACCTGTACTACTATCTCATCTGCTAAAAATGAAGACGTCGTCTCAAATGTGTGGAAAGAATTCCATTGTATTTTGTGCTTGTGAGTTGCTCAAATGATTTTTTGCTGTTGTTCATATTCGCATGTGAAAAAAGTTTATGTAAATTATGTGGCTAGTATAGTTCAGAAAAAGTGTGAAGATGACAAATCTTTTTTCGAAACGGGGAGATGACAAATCTAAAGTTTACTTTCCAGGAACTTTGCTTGCAACACCTGGACAAGTCAAAAATTGTGGCACGTTCAGTCCAAAAAAATGTGGAGATGAAGTAAATTTGAAACTTTGCAGGGGAAGGAAACCTGTGATGTGTAGCTTTTCTTGCTTGTTTTTAACTTCATGGAAAAGAGCTTTTGCTCAATAGTTGTATGAACTTATGCATGACCATGGAAGTAGAAGAAAAAAAACATCAAGTCCAGCTGGTGGATGTGGAGGTGATTTATGTATGTAAAATCACATGTGCTTTTCTCTCCAATTGATTGTTTGTTAAAGGTAGCATGTGGAGGTGATTTTTGTATCTAAAATCATTTGTGATTTCTCTCCAATTGCGAGGAGAAGCTACAGGAGAGAAGTGTGTATGATCGTGGAGCTGTGCATGTGTTATGTAATGTTTGTTGTAAGTGTGTGAACAGAAAGGAAAATGATGTATGTTGATTGATGAAAGTTCAATGTAAAATAATTGTTCACATGGATAGATTTTTTAGCTATGGTGTAGCAGTTCAACATGTATTATATTATCAATGCATAAAAAAACACGTACAAAGTTCAATATGTGTATAGAGAAAATTGATACCAGTTCAAAGAAAAACATAGCATCAGTACTCAATATGTGTATAAAGAAACATCTACAAAGTTCTGTACAAGAATAGGGCGATGACTTTTGTGTTGAGGTCGGTCCTATGGGTAATATGATTCATGTACATGTATTATGCGTGGAAAAAAATTCTGTCAAATGAAAGGAAAAATGGTTTAATTAAAAATATTGATCAGTACGAGTTAAAACGGTGGTCTGTTCGAAATAAAAAAATAAACAGAAATTCAAATTGTAAAAGTTCAAGCACCCATGCAATTCAAATGGGAAAAGTACAAGTCGTAAAAAAAGAGAAGTCCAGAACACCATTGTAAAAAAAATGTTTAGTTCAAAAAAAGAATAAAAAACATTTTCTTTCTGAAAATAATATCATCCAGTTCGATGATATCAACCATGCAAGTACAGAGACGACTATACACACATCACTTTATATTGCCACTTGTGATATGAACCTTCGAAAACGTTCAACATGACTAAGTTTCGAATTTTTGATAGCTATCCAACGGTATATTATTTGCCCCATTTCGACAAACTTTTAAAAAAATCGTGTTCGAAATCAAATTTGACCGTATTCGAATTCTTTTTTAAACCGTAAGGAATTAGAAAAACATTTCAATACAAAAAAGTTGCGCATTTTCCGTAGCTTTCCAACAGCGTATCATTTGCGTCAATCCGACAAACCATTTGCAAAAAATCGCGAAAATACGTTTCGCCCAGAATTTCACCGTTTTCCAAATTACTTTTAAATCATATAGAATTAGAAAAAATAATAGATATATGGAAGATCGTATTTTCACAAGCTTTCCAATGCCATCTTATTTGCTCAATTCCGACAATCCGTTCGAAAATTGTGTCCAAAATACGATTCACATTTTCGGTTTTGAAAAAAACGGTTTTTCCAAAACTGCTCTTAAACCACAATGGTTTTGCAAAAACGTTCACTATAGTTAAAATATGGTTGTCAAGAGCTTTCCAACGATATATTGCACGCCCCGTTCCGACAAAAAAATTACAAAAAGTTTTGAACTAAAGAAGACGATCTGTTTAACACAACTGAAAGCATCAGTTCAACCGCTTCGAAATCATCAGTACAACCACCTGAAACGGTCAGTTCAAAAAGGGTAACAGAATAATATTCTGTTACGCGTAACAGAATAGCCCAGATGTATATATATATATATATATATATATATATATATATATATATATATATATATATATATATATCAGGATCTTTACAACATGACGTGCTTGCCAAAGGATAGAATAAAAAAAGGGAAAGGTGAGGATCACCTTGACTCTTGCATAATATAAAAGATACGCCCTTCACAGAGGGAAGCAGAGGTTGTCGTGTGCTTTTAGGGTAGGATGCACAAAATCTTAATGAAAAAGAACGTCACTTTATATTGCCACTTGTGATATGAACCTTTATTATGCAGTCCGTCGCTTTTATTACTTCCATATCACATGATCGTATAAAGATTATTTTTCTCCGCACAAATAAGTCATATATATTGAGAGAGCAATTTTTATTGCTTGCAACATGACAACTTACTTGAAGGATCTTACTCAATCCATAGGTAGGTATGGTGGACTCTCATGGCAAAACTGGGTTTAAGGATATTTGGAAGCACAAGTAGTATATCTACTTGGTGCAAGGAATTTGGCTAGCATGAGGGGGAAAGGCAAGCTCAACATGTTGGACGATCCATGACAATATACTTTAACTGAGATGTGAGAAAACATAACCCATTACGTTGTCTTCCTTGTCCAACATCAACTCTTTAGCATGTCATACTTTAATGAGTGCTCACAATCATAAAAGATGTTCAAGTTATATGTGAGAACCTCTATTTCTTTATTACTTCCTATTAATTGCAACGATGACCAAAACTATGTTTGTCAACTCTCAACAACTTTTAAGCCTCATACTCTTTATGTGTGAAGTAATTACTATCCATAAGATCAATATGAACTCTTTTATTCTTTTTATTCTTCCTATTTTCTCAAAACAATAGCAAGATAGCAAAATCCTTGACTCAACACTAATCTTTATTATATCGCTCATAGACTCGATTAAATAGAGGGATCACAAAGAAAACTCAAAACTAATTCATACCAAAAGTTTATTCTACTAGATCTAGATATTACCAAAAGGATCGAACTAAGTAAAATGGTAAAGATAGGAGTGTGATGGTAATATGATACCGGGGCACCTCCCCCAAGCTTGGCAATTGCCAAGGGGAGTGCCTATACCCATGTGATTATGTCCTCGGAGGTGGTGAAGAAGGAGTTGTTGATGATGTAGGTTTCTTCCTTAATTTGCGCTTGAGAACGGAATTTTGCTCCCTTAGATCATCGATCTCCCGCTCAAGGCCTAATATCCTTTTGCATAGTTCATGTTTGTTTTCCTACAAGAGACGAAAAGGGATAAACTCGATCTTGGGTTTCTTTGCCCTTTCAGGGAGGCTTGACTTTTTAAACTCCACATGCATGTCCCCAGGTTGAGGTAACGGGACTTCATCTTCATCTGAGCTCGTCTCCTCCTTTCTCTTAGGCTCATAGTCTTCTTCTTCCTCAGTGGTCCAGCCACCATGCTCCAAGTCCCCATAGACCTTAGGATCTGCAAGGTAATCAGCCACATAGCTTTATCCCTCCGAATCCTGGGATGACATATTGCTGTGATCTACGGTAGAAACAGCTCGAAACAAAGACAGAAGTTGTTTGCCTGATACGGTGGTCAAAACCTTTGGGAGATTATATAATGATTTTTTACCGACCAAAGGAAGTAACGTGCAAGAAAACGGAGTCCGGAGGGCACACGAGGTGCCCACGAGGCAGGGGGGCGCCCAGTAAGGGTGGGCGCGCCCTCCACCCTCGTGGAGGCCTCATGGCCTTTCCGGACTACTTCTTATTTTCCTAAATTCTTAAATATTCCAAAACGGAGAAAACTTGCCATTAGAATTGTTTTGGAGTCGGTTTACTTACCGTACCACATTCCTATTCCTTTTCGGAGTCTGAAACGTCCTGGAAAGTGTCCCTTATGTATTCCTCCGGGGTTAAGGTTTCAATAATATTGGTTTCAACATTTATAGGATTACCTGAGATATAATGTTTGATTCTTTGACCGTTCACCACCTTCGCATTTGTGCCTTCAAGTTGTTGATTTTTATGGCGCCAGAACGATAGACTTCCTCAATAACGTAAGGACCTTCCCACTTAGAGAGAAGTTTTCCTGCAAAAAATCTTAAACGAGAGTTGAATAGAAACACATAATCACCTACGTTAAACTCACGCTTTTGTATCCTTTTGTCATGCCATCTTTTAACTTTTTCTTTAAACAGCTTGGCATTCTCGTAGGCTTGGGTTCTCCATTCATCAAGCGAGTTAATGTCAAATAACCTCTTCTCACCGGCAAGTTTGAAATCATAGTTGAGCTCTTTAATAGCCCAATATGCCTTATGTTCAAGTTCAAGAGGTAAGTGACAAGCTTTTCCATAAACCATCTTATAAGGAGACATACCCATATGATTTTTATATGCAGTTCTATAGGCCCATCATGCATCATCAAGTTTCTTGGACCAATTCTTTCTATATCTATTAACAGTCTTTTGCAAAATTAATTTGAGCTCTCTATTACTCAATTCTACCTGACCACTAGACTGTGGGCGATAAGGAGATGCAATTCTATGATTAACATCATACTTAGCAAGCATCTTACGGAAAGCACCATGAATAAAATGTGAACCACCATCAGTCATTAAATATCTAGGGACTCCAAACCTCAGAAAAATAACTTCTTTAAGCATCTTAATAGAGGTGTTATGATCAGCACTACTAGTTGGAATAGCTTCTACCCACTTAGTAACGTAGTCAACATCAACTAAAATATGTGTATATCCATTAGAGGCAGGAAAAGGTCCCATATAATCAAAGCCCCAAACATCAAATGGTTCAATAACAAGAGAATAATTCATAGGCATTTCTTGACGTCTACTAATATTACCAATTCTTTTACATTCACCACAAGACAAGACAAACTTACGGGCATCTTTGAAGAGAGCAGGCCAATAAAAAACGGATTGCAATACCTTATGTGTAGTTCTATCTCCAGCGTGGTGTCCTCCATATGGTTCGGAGTGGCACTTGCGTAGGATCTGTTCCTGTTCATGCTCAGGTACACAACATCTAATAACACCATCTACTCCTTCTTTATAAAGGTGTGGCTCATCGTAGAAGTAATGTCTTAAATCATAAAAGAACTTTTTCTTTTGTTGGTATGTGAAACTAGGTGGTATTTAGCAACAATGTAATTAGCATAATCAGCATACCATGGAGAAGTACGAGAAGCATTAATGACCGCTAATTGTTCATCAGGAAAGCTATCACCTATAGGTAGTGGGTCATCAAGAACGTTCTCTAACCTAGACAAGTTGTCTGCAACGGGGTTCTCAGCCCCCTTTCTATCAATAATAGGCAAATCAAATTCTTGAAGCAAGAGAACCCATCTAATAAGTCTAGGCTTAGCATCTTTCTTTTCCATAAGATATTTAATAGCAGCATGAGCAGTGTGAATAGTTACTTTAGAATCAACAATGTAAGGTCTAAACTTATCATAGGCAAATACAACTCATAAGAACTCTTTTTCAGTAGTAGCATAATTTCTCTGGGCAGTGTCAAGAGTTTTACAAGCATATTGGATAACGTTTAGTTTCTTGTCAACTCTTTGCCCTAGAACAGCACCTACAACATAATCACTAGCATCACAAATAATTTCAAAGGGTAAATTCCAATCAGGTGGCTGAAAAATAAGTGTAGTGATCAAAGCTTTCTTAAGTATTTCAAATGCTTCTACACAATCATCATCGAAAACAAAAGGAATATCTTTTTGCAATAGATTAGTCAGAGGCCTAGAGATTTTAGAAAAGTCCTTAATGAACCTCCTATAAAAACCGGCATGACCACTTCGTATACCTTTAATGTCGTTGGGATATGGCATCTTTTCAATATCATCAACTTTAGCTTTATCAACTTCAATACCACTTTCAGAAATTTTATGCCCCAACACAATGCCTTCATTAACCGTAAAGTGACACTTTTCCCAATTCAAGACGAGACTAGTGTCTTCGCATCTCTGCAAAACTCGATCAAGGTTGCTCAAGCAATCATCAATAGAGGATCCATAAACGGAGAAATCATCCATGAATACCTCACAAATCTTTTCACAAAACTCAGAGAATATAGCCATCATGCATCTTCGAAAGGTAGCAGGTGCATTACATAAACCAAAAGGCATACGTCTATAAGCAAAAGTACCGAAAGGGCAAGTAAAAGTAGTTTCTGATTGATCGCCTGCTGACATAGGTATTTGAGAGAAACCAAAATAACCATCTAAAAAGCAGAAATGTGTATGTTTGGATAGTCTTTCTAGCATTTGATCAATAAAAGGTAAAGGGTAATGATCTTTCTTAGTAGCTTTATTTAATTTACAGAAATCAATTACCATCCTATAACCTGTAATAATTCTTTGCGGAATCAATTCATCTTTATCATTAGGAACAACAGTAATACCTCCCTTCTTAGGGACGCAATGGACAGGACTTACCCAATCACTATCAGCAACGGGATAAATTATACCTGCCTCAAGGAGCTTTAGTATCTCCTTTCTTACCACTTCTTTCATCTTAGGATTTAAATGCCGTTGATGATCTCTAACTGGTTTGGAACCTTCGTCCAATTTAACTTTGTGTTGGCATAGAGTGGGACTAATGCCCTTAAGATCATCGAGAGTATATCCAATAGCAGCACGGTGCTTCTTCAGAGTTTTCAATAATCTTTCCTCTTCCTGCTCTAAAAGGTTAGCACTAATAATAACAGGATATATCTTATTTTCATCTAGATAAGCATATTTAAGATTATCAGGTAAAGGTTTGAGCTCAAACACGGGATCACCCTTGGGTGGAGGAGGATCCCCTAGGATTTCAACAGGAAAGTTGTGTTTCATAATAGGACCCTCTTGAAAGAATACTTCATCTATCTCCCTTCTTTCATTCATAAAAATATCATTTTCATGGTCTAGTAAATATTGTTCTAAAGGATCAGTAGGAGGCACGGAAATAGAAGCAAGACCAATAATTTCATCTTTACTAGGCAATTCTTTATCATGGGGTTGTCTGCAAAATTTAGCAAAATTAAACTCATAAGACATATCCCCTAAGCCAATCATAACAACATCCTTTTTGCAATCTATCCTAGCATTGACAGTATCATAGAAGGGTCTACCAAATATAATGGGACAAAGCTATCTTGTGAGGAACCAAGAACAAGAAAATCAGCAGGGTATTTAACTTCCCACACAAGACTTCAACATCTCTAACAATCCCAACTGGTGAAATAGTATCTCTATCGGCAAGCTTAATTGTAACATCAATATCTTCTAACTCAGCGGGTGCGATATCATGCATAATTTCTTCATATAAGGAATGAGGTATTGCACTAGCACTAGCACCCATATCACATAAGCCATGATAACAATGATCTCCTATTTTAACAGAAATAACAGGCATGCCTATAGCAGGTCTATGTATCTTAGCATCGAGTTTAGAAATATTAGTAGCTTCCTCACTGAAGTAAATAACATGCCCATCTATATTATCAGCCAAGAGATCTTTAACCATAGCAATACTAGGTTCAACTTTAATTTGCTCAGGAGGTGTATAAGTTCTAGTATTACTCTTACGAACAACAGTTGAAGCTTTAGCATGATCCTTTATCCTAACAGGGAAAGGTGGTTTCTCAACATAAGTAGTAGGAACAATAGGATCGTTATAAGTAATAATCTTTTCTTCAAGTGTAATAGGTGCAACTACTTTTACTTTAGTGGGAGGATTATATTTAAACCACTTCTCCTTAGGGAGATCAATGTGAGTAGCAAAAGATTCATAGAAAGAAGCTACTATCTCAGAGTCAAGTCCATATTTAGCGCTACATCCACGAAAAGCATCGGTATCCATAAAAGATTTAACACAATCAAACTTAGGTGTCATACCTGACTCCTTACCATCATCGGAACCCCAATCTTCAGAGTTGCGTTTAATTCTTTCCAATAAGTCCCATTTGAATTCAATAGTCTTCAGCATATAAGAACCAGCATAGGAAGTATCGAGCATGGTGCGATCATTGAGAGAAAGCCGAGCATAAATTTTTTGAATAATCATATCTCTTGAGAGCTCATGATTGGGGCATGAATATAACATTGACTTAAGCCTCCCCAAAGCTTGAGCGATGCTTTCTCCTTCGCAAGGCCAGAAATTATATATGTAATTACGATCATGATGAACAAGATGCATAGGATAGAACTTCTGGTGAAATTCCAATTTCAATCGTTTATAGTTCCAAGATCCCGTATCATCACATAGCCTATACCATGTCAATGCATCTCCCTTCAAAGATAAAGGGAATACCTTCCTTTTAACAACATCATCGGGTATACCTGCAAGCTTAAATAATCCACAAACTTCATATACATAGATAATGTCGGAGTAATGGGCCACGGGTAGGCTCACCCAAGGCCCAAGATTTATCAAGACTTTGGGCCAGCTCCGCCTAGCTGAGCCCCAAGCTGAAACTCCGCCCTCCGAGGCTGGCTGGCTCAGCGGTCGGCTGCCAGAGGGCAGGTGACCCAATACTACGACGCTCCGAGTGACCGGCTCCTAGCGGCCGCCCTCCAGAGAGGGCGGCTACAGGCAGGTGGCTACTTCACGACTACGGGGCGGCCGAGCTCCCATCAAGAGTACAAGACGAAGTATGGCTACAATGAAGCACGTCGCCTCCCACGCTCGAGACGGGCATGGATACAGTGCTCCGTACAGACGGAGATCTCCGCACGACGGAGCACTGTGTCGTATCTACCCTGACATTGCTCCTAGCAGGCGGAGCCTTGTCCCCACGACGGCCTGTCGGTACGGCCCGCCAGAGGCGGGCCCTATCGGACAGTGACCCCAAGGAAGATGGCGGAAGTTCGACCAGGCGGATCAGAGAGGGGCCGGCCTCTAGCGGGCGGCCGTCCCTTGCCCTGAGGCGAGCATGCCATTAAGCTGATAAGACCAGGTGTGGCTACAGTGTCCTCCCACCAGGCGGTGGGACTGTAGCCACGCTAAGATGACCAAGCCCCCGTCACTGGGGATACGGCTATAGTGAACAGCCACCAACCAGTCGGCGGGGCCCAACAGGCGGAGGGCCCCAGCGGTCGGCGAAGAAGCCGGAGGCTGGAGACACTGACAGCCGGGCCCGGCAGCCGGCCAGATTACCATTGTACCCCTGGGGGGTAGGCCTATATAAACCCCCCAGGCCACCCATGCAAAGGGTTCCCACTCTGATAGAACTAGCCAGAAACCTAGGGCCGGGAAGAGCTAGCCTTGCCTTCTCCCCCCCCCCTAGACACAGCTCGAGGAGCACTTTGTATCACTAGTGCCTTAGTGATCATGCGGAGACCCCGCAGAGCAGGAGTAGGGGTATTATCTCCACGGAGACCCCCCAACCTGGGTAAAGTTCGCCGGCGTACGAGTCTACGCCTCATCCCGCTTCCAGGCACCGGCGACGTTCTACTCGCTCCCACCATGATAAGCCATCCATTGGCATATGTCTCACCCAACCCCCGACATTTGGCGCCCACCGTGGGGCGAGGTGCACCGTCTCCCGAAGATCTGCTCTGGACAGGAACCTTGTTCCTTCCTGGCGAGCAAAGCCAACCCAGCACGCCCGACGGCGTCAGCCCCGACGCGCTGCACGGCGCGAAGATCGCCTGCGTGGCAAGATGCCTCGCTGACCTCGTCGGCGAGATCGACCTCTCCGACGAGCCAGCCTCTAACGCGGGCACAAGCTGCCCTGAGAGCCGCCTCGTCAGCCTCCTCGACCAGCTCCATGTCGCCAGCGAGCCTGCTGCGGACCTGGAGTCCGTCGGCTCGACCGATCCGATGATCGTCGACTCCGACATGGTGTCGCTCGACGCGTTCCCCACCAACGTGGTGGTCTACGACGAGTCGCCTCCTCGCGAGTACAGCGGCGGGAGCACCGTGACGGAGGTGCTCGTCATCAACAGCGAGGGGCACTTGGATGGGCATACTCAAGATCCCCTCGACGCTGCTCTGCGCGACCTCATGGCGCCCATTCCCGAGGGCGCGGACGCTGAGGCGCTAGAGGCACGCCGCCTCCAGCTTCTCGAAAATGCTGGCCGCCTGGCCAGCATGCGCCGGCTTTCGGACGCCTATCAGCGTGAGATGGACTGGGCCGTAGGCGGCACGCCGGCTCCTGAGGGGCCTAGCCGCCTCGGCACAGTTCGACAGCGTGGCGCGACCGTCGCCAGCATGTTCGGGGCAGAGCGCCCCGTCTACGCCACGCCTGCGGAAAACATCCGGGCCGCCCAGGCGGTGACGTATGAACTGGACAAATGCGACGGCGACGAGCGCCGCCTCATGACGGAGCGAGTCCAGCAGCTCCTAGACGCGGCAGCCGCGCAGCACAAGGCCGCCTGCCGTGCCGAAGTCCCACCCGGACGAAACAATGAGCCGCCCCCATGCCAAGATCATGGGGCGACCTCCCGAACGCCGACTGGTGGCGCCCGCGGAGGAAAAGGCAATGAGCCGGCTGCCAGCCGCAGTCGGACACACCTCTCCATCGAGCGGGACGAGGACGGCCGCCCTCATGCAATAGAGCAGCGAGGCGACCTTCCGCCTCACCCGCCTCGTGGAGCAAGATACCCCACCCCGCTTCCTGTCACGCATTCGACACTTGGCGACCGCCTTGGCTGTCGGGAGGGAGTCGGAGACAATGATGCTCGCCATCGGATCGATCATCTCAACCGATCCCTGGCGCTCGAAGAAGAAGATGCACTGGGCCTGCCCTGTTTCGGCTCCCGAATCCGAGATGAGCCCTACCCTAAAGGGTTCACCCTCCCGCGAGAGACACCCAAGTACACTGGCTCCGTGAAGCCGGAGGATTGGCTGGTCGACTACTCCACGGTCGTCAGTATAGCGAACGGCAACAAGCACGTTGCCGTGAAGTACGTCCCGCTCATCCTTCAGGGCACTGCCCGGACGTGGCTCAACAGCCTAAAGCCCCGCAGCATCAACAGCTGGCTTGATTTCACCGAGGCCTTCATCCGCAATTTCACCAGCACCTACAAGCGGGCTCCCAAGCCCCGAAAGCTCTCCTTGTGCGTCCAAGGGCCCATGGATTCGACTCGCGACTACCTCACGTGCTAGACCGAGCTCCGCAATTCCTGCGAAGGCATGCATGAGGTGCAGGCGATCGAGTACTTCACTGTCGGGTGCCGAGAGGGCACCCTCCTCAAGCACCGACTCCTTTACGATGAGCCCGAGACCCTCGATGAGCTGCTGGTCATCGCCGACAAGCATGCCACGGCCGACTCCTCCATGAAGGCAGAAATCCTGGTTGATACGTCTGGCAAGGTGGCCCCTCAGGCGCCTCGGACCCCGGCTGGTGACACCAGTCGGCGACAGCAACCAGGAGATCACAAGCGGAAGGCCACCCAGCCAGCTTCCACCAGCCGGCAGGTGGCAACGGTCGAGGATCAACAGCCATAAGGGCAGCCGGCCCCCAAGCAGCAGAAGGGCGGCAAGACCAATTGGTTGCCTTCTTTCTCTTATGAGCAGACCTTGGATGCACCTTGCAAGTTCCATAGCGGCACGAAGCCCTCCAACCACACCACTCGCAAGTGTCACTGGCTCACCAAAATTGCCAAGGGAGATGGACTCCTGCCTCCTCCGCCTGCCGGACCGCCGCCTCCTCAGCCCCAGCAGCCGGCGGCCCGACCAGTGGGTGCCATACAAGACGCGTACCCGGAGGAGCATGGAGCCTACATTGTGTTTACCAGCATGGCCGATGACAGGCATAGCAGACGGCAACAACAACAAGAAGTGCAAGCAGTGGCCTCCGGTACTCCAGAGTTCATGCATTGGTCCGAGAAGCCTATCAGTTGGAGCAGGGCCGACCACCCGGAAGTGATGCCTTCCCCCGGTTCGTATGCCCTGGTCTTAGAAGCAACCCTTGCGACGGAGAGGCGGGCCGCCCGTTTCTCCAGAATCCTGATAGATGGCGGCAGCAACATCAATATCTTGTACCGCGACACAATGGAGAAATTGGGAATCAAGCAGAAGCAGCTCAGCCCAGTCGGACTGTTTTCCATGGCATAGTCCGTGGCCTTTCCTGCTCACCAATCGGCAAGACCCAGATTGATGTCATCTTTGGAGACAAGAATCACTTCCGCCGAGAGTCAATTTGGTTTGAAGTGGTGGACCTTGAGAGCCCCTACCATGCCCTGCTTGGCCGGCCTGCTCTTGCTACATGCCGGGTGTTTCGACGGATTTCACCGAGCACAAGCTACATGTCCGACCTGACGTCAAGCCGGTCAGGCAGCCCTTGTGCCGCCTATCAGAAGAGAAGAGAAGATTTGTCGGAGAAGAGATAGTCCGGCTCCTAGCAGCCGGATTCATCATGGAAGTATTCTTTCCAGAGTGGCTGGCCAACCCAGTCCTAGTGTTGAAAAAGAACAAGCAGTGGCGCATGTGCATTGACTACACCAGCCTCAACAAAGCCTGCCCTAAAGATCCCTTTGCTCTGCCAAGGATTGACCAAGTAATAGACTCCACAGCCGGATGCGAGCTGCTGAGTTTCATGGATGCATACTCTGGGTATCACCAGATAAAACTGAACCCGGCCGACAGATTGACGACCGCCTTCATCACGCTATTTGGAGCCTTCTGCTACCTGACCATGACGTTCGGCTTGAGAAACGCCGGCGCCACGTTCCAGCATTGCATGCAGAAGTGCCTCCTCAAGCAACTCGGCAGAAATGCCCATGTATATGTGGATGATGTGGTGGTGAAGACGGAGAAGCGTGGCACGCGGCTGGAGGACCTCAAGGAGACCTTTGAGAACCTGCGCCGATTCCAGATCAAGCTCAACCCGGAGAAATGTGTCTTTGGAGTACCAGCCGGCCAGCTCCTCGGTTTCCTGGTCTTAGAGCGCGGCATAGAGTGCAATCCCGTGAAGATCAAAGCAATTGAGATGATGAAAGTGCCCACCCGACTGCTGGACGTGCAAAAATTCACCGGCTGCTTGGCGTCAGTCAGCCGTTTCATCAGTCGGCTGGGCGAGAAGGCCCTTCCCCTGTACCAACTCATGAAGAAGACCACTTTTTTCGAGTGGAACGACAAGTCAGACGAAGCATTTCTCCAACTCAAGAAGATGTTGGCAACCCCGCCTATCCTGGCGGCTCCGACTGAGAAGGAGCCCATGCTCCTCTACATCGCAGCCACCAGTCGGGTTATCAGCATAGTCCTGGTGGTAGAGCGCAAGGAGAAGGACAAAGCACTGCCGGTCCAGAGACCAGTGTATTACTTGAGCGAAGTATTGTCCGCCTCCAAGCAAAACTACCCCCACTACCAGAATATGTGTTATGGCGTGCACTTCGCCACCAAGAAGCTGAAGCCCTACTTCCAAGAGCACCCAATAACTGTTGTTTGCACAGCTCCACTCGCTGAGATCATTGGGAGCCGAGACGCCTCTGGCCGAGTGGCCAAGTGGGCCATTGATCTGGCCCCTTACACCATCTACTACCAGCCTCGCACCACCATCAAATCACAAGTGTTGGCCGACTTCCTCGTTGATTGGGCCGAGACCCAATATTTGTCGCCTGCACCAGACTCCACTCATTGGCGGATGCATTTCGATGGCTCAAAGATGCGCACCGGCCTGGGAGCCGGCGTCGTCCTCACCTCTCCCAAGGGCAACAAGCTCAAATACGTGTTGCAAGTCCACTTCGCCGCCTCCAACAACATAGCAGAATATGAGGCACTCATACATGGGCTCCGGCTTGCCAAGGAACTCGGCATCCGCCGGATCCTATGCTATGGTGACTCCAACTTGGTGGTCCAGCAGTCGTCAGGCGACTGGGACGCCAAGGATGCAAACATGGCAAGCTACCGCTTCCTCGTGCAGCAACTCAGCGGATACTTTGATGGGTGCGTGTTCCTTCACGTGCCAAGAAATGACAACGAGCAAGCAGACGCTCTGGCACGGATTGGCTCCACCTGACAAGCAATACCAGCCGGCGTCGCCCTACGCCGCCTTCTGAAGCCGTCTGTCAAGCCGTCTCCTTATTTAGACTCCATATTTGTGCCATCCCTTCCTGAAGCAGTCGGACCCGACTTGAGGGCCCCAGAGGCCGGCACAGGGACCTCGACAGGCGGCCCAGGGACTGCTACAGACGTGCCCGACCCGGGGACTTCAGCAGTCGGCCCGGGGACTTCTCCAACACAGCAGGCGGAAGCAGCTGCCAACCCGCCGCCTCCCCTCCCAGCCGCCCTCATTCAAGTTGTAGTAGTCGCAGTCGAAGAAATTGTGGTGCCCTCATAGGCCCAGCCAATCCTCAAGTTCTTGGTGAATAAAGAGCTGCCAACCGATGAAGTCTCAGCCCGACAGGTGCAGAGGCGAGCTGCAGCTTACACCATAGTCAACAGAGAGCTGGTGCAACAAAGTGTAACAGGGGTTTATCAGCGGTGCGTGGAGTCGGACCAAGGCCAAGCAATACTCAAAGATATCCATCAGGGCAAATGTGGCCACCACGCGGCTTCAAGAGCCCTGGTGGCCAAAGCTTTCCGCCATGGGTTCTTCTGGCCTACTGCCCTGGAAGAGGCCAAGGAGCTAGTTCATAAGTGTCAAGGGTGCCAGAGGTTCCGCTCCAAGCCACACCTGCCGGCTTCTGCACTCAAGACAATTCCCATAGCCTGGCCCTTTGTCGTGTGGGGATTGGATATGGTGGGACCATTCAAGACGGCCCGCGGTGGCTTGACTCACTTGCTGGTTGCGGTGGACAAGTTTACCAAGTGGATAGAGGCAAAACCAATCAAGAAGCTGAATGGGCCGACTGCCGTGACCTTCATCGCCGACATCACCACGCGGTATGGCATCCCGCACAGTATCATCACTGACAACGGCACCAACTTCGCCAAGGGAGCCTTGGCCCGTTTTTGTGCAACACAGGGCATCCGCCTGGACTTAGCATCCGTTGCCCACCCCAGTCAAACGGCCAGGTGGAACGCGCAAACGGCCTCATTTTGTCCGGCCTCAAGCCCCGACTGGTCGAGCCTCTGGAGCGTTCGGCCGGCTGCTAGCTCGATGAGCTGCCGGCCATCCTCTGGAGCTTGCGCACAACTCCAAACAAATCAACAGGCTTCACGCCTTTCTTTCTCGTCTACGGTGCCGAAGCCGTCATCCCGACGGATATCGAATTCGACTCCCTAAGGGTCACCATGCACACCAAGGCGGATGCCAAGGAGGCACGCGAAGACGGCGTCGACTTGCTGGAAGAGGGCCGGCTGTTGGCACTCAGCAGGTCGGCCATCTATCAGCAGAGCCTGCGCCGATACTACAACCGCAAGGTGAAGCCAAGGTCCTTCCTGGAGGGAGACCTTGTGCTCCAGCTGATCCAGCAAACAGCCGGACAGCACAAGCTCTCGGCACCTTGGGAAGGCCATTTTATCATCAGTAAGGTGTTGGGCAACGATGCCTACTATCTGATCGATGCCCAGAAGCCTAGAGCGCGCAATAGAGATGATTCAGGCAAAGAAACAGAGAGGTCGTGGAACGCAACCCTCCTCCGAAGGTTTACAGTTGAAAGCAGTATGTATCACGCTACCTTTTGTACTATGTATAAAGAATCTGGGTCCCCCGAGAAGAGCTCGGGGACTGCCCTCTTTTATCTATATGATAAGTATCATGCCTATGAGAATGTATAGTCTTTTTCTTCCGCCTGGCACCGGGTTCGACCAGTCGGCCCGGAGCCTCGCCGCCTTCTACAATATGCCACCCCCTGCAGCCGAACAAGTAGTGTGCCGGCACCAAAAGCTTCCTTTGTCATAAGCCACAGCTCGCAGAGAGACTGCATGGCGGGCAAAGGTCGCAAAGAGGTGCCCCACACAAAAAAACGACTAAGGAGGGAAGCGCATATAGTAGCACGCGACATCACGCCTAGCTGTCTGGCTGCTTGGCGGCCAGACGGCCGGCCGCCACCCTACTACCCGAAGCTCTGAATGGTCAAAACCTAGCCCCCCTCACAAACGGCTAGAACGCTCAAACAAGCCACGGTCTGCAGAGCGGCCGCCTGGTCGGTGAAAGCAAAGCCAAAGGGTCGGTGGCAAAGGAAAAAACCAAGGAGAAAAAGGAAAGAAGAGTGGAGGTCGGCACAGTAAGCATAAGCGATGATAAAATATTTTTACATGGATAAAGGCCTCTGGCCAGCATTCAAACGGAGTTTGATATACACCCTGAGGGTGGAATTGTGCGAATTTAACCAAAGTGTTCAGAGTAGCAAGCAGAAAACAGATAAAATCCCAAGGCGCAGCAAAGGACTCCGGCTGGGCTGTGCCGATTGGCGCGGCAGAAAGATCCGGCTGGCCGGTGTCGGATGGCATGGCCAAGGGCTCCGGCTGAACGTTGGAGTCGGGCGCGCCACCTGGCACGGCACGTGGCTCCGTCTGAGCGGAGGGATCGCCGGCGGCAGGCGGAGCATTAGAGTGCTGGAGAACGGAGTCGGTAGCATCCGTCGGAGGAACGGGCGGCTTGTCCGCCCCCACTTGAACGCCTCCAGTAGCAGCCGGCACCTCGGTGCGTGGCTCGTTGCTTGAGGCCCGGTCAGGTTGGGGCTGACCGTCCGCCCCGACCTCTGGCATGTCGACGTCGCTCTCGTCTTCCTCCTCCTCCTCCTCCTCCTCCTCCTCCTCTTCCTCCTCCCCGTCCTCCCCCTCGTCGCTGGAGTCGATGACTTCAGCGGAGTCTTTGCTGTCTTCTGGGTTTAGCCCAAGCCATTCGTGCGGAGCTTCACCGCCTTCCTCGATCACCTCCGGGACGAAGACACTGGTGTCGGTGAAGTCGGCGATCGCCGCTGCCCTGCTGACAAGCTCAGCTTCCACCGCCGCCAGCTCCTCCTGCGCCTCCAGTCGGAACGTGTTTAACTGGGCTAGATCTAGCCCAACGTACCACGCCTTGACGAATTCCAAGGCCCGGTGCACTCCTGCCCGGGCTGCTGAGCCCTTCCAGGCCTACAGGCGGCCCGCCGCCACCTCCAGCCAGTTGGCAGTCCGACTTGGGGTGCATGGGGCCGGCAAGCCTGGCCAGAGGGCGGAGACCGCCTGGGCTCCGATGCACTGCAGGCGATGCAGCAAGCGGTGAGCAGGCCGAAGCCGGGCCTGAATGCTGAGGACCTGTTCACCAAGGGTCCGGGGGGCATCAGCGGCGATCTGCGCACCCTCTGCCCTTCGCTCCTCGCGTTGGGCCTCGATCATCTGGGTAGCGGCTATAGAATGGCCCGGGAAGAAGTCTGCCCGGTAGAAGACGAAAAAGGCCAAGGCTATAAGCAAGGACTGATAACTCAGAGCAAGAAACAAAGAGAATAGGGCTTACCATCGACCAAGTCTTCAATGCTGCTGAAGCAGGCCGTCACCTGGGCCTCCTTGTTGGCCCAGGCAGAGTGCTCGAGCTCAAACTCGGCAAGGAGGCTGGTCTCCGCCGTCTCCACCTTCAGCTGGGCCGCCTTGAGGTTTTCCGCCTGTTCAGCAAGTTGGGCGGCCAGGCGGTCCCGCTCCTCCACCAGCTTGTTGCACTCCGCCTCCTTGCCACGAAGGGCGGTCTTGGCTTCGCCTAGCTGCTGCTGCAGATCGACATTAGCCTCTGAAAAAAGAAAGAAAAGAAGAAGGCATCAGTCAAGCGGACAAGATAAAGGAAAGAAATAACCGAGGAGATTCGGCCCGACTGCTCAGTAGTCGGCCCGAACCTCGGGGACTACAGCCCGCGGGTGCGCCAGCGCGCCCCCGCGAAGAAAGAAGAAAGAGACTTATGCTGGCTTTCGGCGAGATGGGTCGTCTGCGCCTCCAACTCCCGAACCTCGGAGTTGTAGGCGGTCGTGCAGAGGTTATGATAATCCTGCAGAAGAAACAACAAAACGAAAATCAGCAATCGGCGACTACAAGTTAAAGTTCTGACTGGCCTGCTCAGTAGCCGGCCCGGAACTTAGGGACTACACCCAGTGGGTGCGCTTGCGTGCCCCCACGAAAGAAGCAAAGAAGAACATTCAGAGAGAAAACCAAAAGACGGCTTACTCGGATGGCGGTGCGCGACTCCAAGTAGGCCTCGTTGCAGCGCTTGAGTGCCACTGCCTCTGCCCGGAGCTTGGCCTGGACGTCAAGGGACGCCTCGTTCAGGGCGCCAGTTCCGCCCCCACGTACCCAGCCCATGGGCGCAGCACTGGTCGCCTCGGTGTCAAGGGCTGACGAGCTCGAGGCGCCGACCTCCCGCGACCGCGGCACCGAGGCCGCCTTCTCCAGATAGCGGCGCGTGGGAATGTGGACCACAGGAACCAGGACCGTTGCCACCGTGGTCTCGACCGGTGGCACCGGCGGCGCCACTGGCTGTTTGTCCCGTGGCTCGCTAGCTGGCGGAGGCGGCGGCGGGGGCGGCGGCACGAAGACATCTGGCATGGCTACATCACCCCCCCCCCCCCGCTCTTGGATCGGGTAGTCGCCGCCGGCTCCTTCGGCTATCGCCTCGAAATCAGGCGGAGGCGGCACAGTGTTCAGGGGGGCCACAAATAGTGGCTCTTGGCGGCGGGCGGCCTCCGCGAGCCATTCCTTCTCCGCGGCCTGAGCTTCCGCCTGCGCCAGCGCCCTCGCGGCAGACGTGGCAGACAGGTCCACCTGCTCCTTGGCCAGGCGGTCGGCCTCTGCCACATCGCGCGCCTCCCGCGCATTCCGCTCTGTTGCCTCCCGGAGGTCGGCGACCGGGTCGATGCGCCGGCTGGCAGAGGAGGTCGCTGCCGACCTGAGGACCGAGCCGGCACCCGACTTCTCAAGGGTCAGCGGGGCCCTGAAATAAGAGGACAAGTCAGAAGATTTTCACGACAGATTAATGAAAAAACAAGGAGTAAGGAAATGATGCTTATGCCGACACCATAACTGGCACCTTCGGTTGCCTTTGGTATTGGGCCGCTCTGGCCGCGGTCTCTTTCCGCCTGATTACCGCGGCCGGATTCTTGGGCTTCTTTGGGGCGCTGCCGAACAGGGTCGAGCCCTGTTTCCGCTTGCGCTTGCCGCCTGGAGCGGGCGGCCCAGAATAGGGGCTGGTGCCGGTGGTGGCAGAGCTCCGGGTGGGGCGCAGCTCGTCTTCGTCTTCGTCATCATTGGGCCAGGCCTCCACGCCGCCGCCTCCCTCAGAACCGCCTGCTCCGCCACCACCGTCCGCTCTGCCACCGCCGCCTGTCGCATCGTCGACCAGGGTGGCCGCCCCCAAGTCGGGGTCGTCCAGGTCACTCTCCGCCTTGTCCGCCTGGAGGTTATCACCCGGCCCCAGGAGGGTGGCCGTTGCCTCGGACATATAAATCTACAACCAAGAAGGAATCAATTCTTGAAGAAGCAGCGTCATAAAGAAAAACAAAGCAGAAGAAACTTACAGCAGGAGGTGGGTTGTGGCGAGAGTACGGCCGCTTCCCGAACCGCCACTCCTTCTTCGACATCTTGAGGTCGGACATCTCGTTCACCATCCGTGAGACTTTGACAGGCGGCATTCCTTTTGTGCACAGCCGGCACGGGTCGCGGTGTCCGCCCATCCGGAAGATCGGATGAGGGCGGCTCTGGAGCGGGAGGACCCGGCGCTCCATGAAGGCAACAAGAAGGTCAGAGGCCACGAGGCCCTCCGACTCTTGGAGCACTCGGAGTCGGCCGATGGCGGCCGCCGCGGCCGCCGACACCGGCTTTGGCTTGTACTTCCAGGAGACGCGAGCTCCGGTGGGGGGGCGGCCTTGTAGGCCGGCAGGTTGAGGAAGTCGGTAGCAGGGTCCACGTTCTCGACATAGAAATAGGACTACTGCCACATCTTCACCGACTGCGCCAGCTTGATGACGGGGAAGGCGTTCCGTTTTGTCGGCCGGCGCACGGCGACAAAGCCCCCGCACTCGGCCGCCGTCTCCTTGGTGGAGGTGCCGAACTTTCCATAGAAGAATGCTCCCCACAGCTTGCTTGTGGGGAGGATGCCGAGGTAGCCCTCGCACGCCGTGACGAAGGCGGAGAGCAAGGTCACGGCGTTGGGCATGAGGTGATGCAGTTGAAGGTTGTAGAAGTTGAGGAAGGCACGGAAGAAATTGCTCGCAGGGAGGCCAAAGCCCCGAAAGAAATGTGAGCAGAAGACGACCCGCTCGCCTTCCTGCGGCGCCGGCGAGATCTCCGTCTCCGGCGGCACCCGCGCCTTAACGAAGGCCGCGCTGGGCATCCGGCGCGTGTCGCAGAGGAAGGCGATGTGATCCAAGATCATGGTCGATCCATCCCAGTTGCCCATGGCTCCGGCTGGCGGCACAGAGAGGAAAGATGTGTCGGCGTCGAGCAACAGCGGCGGCGCTACGGCAGCAGCAGCAGCGGAGGCTAAGAGAAGAAGAAGAAGAGTGGGAGGGGGCGCAGGAACTTTGCCGCACCTCTCCCCCTCCCTACTTATAGCGCCCGGGCTATGTAGCCAAGGGGGAGGGACGTGGGATCGTGGGATTAACTGCGCCCACATCCCCATGACCCCCCGTCTCTCGCGCGCATTCACCCCGTTGTGAATAGTCGCGGTGATGGCAACCGTTCCCTCTGGCGCAATAAATCCGCCCGGTTGCCGAGGCGTGGTAGTGGCGGGCCCAGCCCAGAGCCATGTCCCGTCAAGAGCGTGGGATGGCAGGCTTGTCAGGCTGGGGTGCGTCGCGTGGCGCGTCCGCGGCGGGTGGCTGCTTGGGGAAGCTTAATAGGCACGCCACCTGTTTCCTGCCTTGGAGTTCAAAGTCGACCACTTAGCTCCGCCTGGGAAAGGCCGGCTTGATCGGCCGACTGGCCACCAGGCGGTCGACGTTTTCCCCGAGCACAGGGAGGGGAGAAGCCGCTGAGACCTCGCGGCCCCTCGACCACGACACGTCAACGGCTTCGGGGACTACTGTCAGAGTAATGGGCCACGGGTAGGCTCACCCGTGGCCCAAGATTTATCCAGACTTTGGGCCAGCTCCGCCTAGCTGAGCCCCAAGCTGAAACTCCGCCCTCCGAGGCCGGCTGGCTTAGCGGTCGGCTGCCAGAGGGTGGGTGACCCAAGACTACGATGCTCCAAGTGACCGGCTCCTGGCGGCCGCCCTCCTGAGAGGGCGGCTACTTCACGACTACGGGGCGGCCGAGCTCCCATCAAGAGTACAAGACAAAGTATGGATACAATGAAGCACGTCGCCTCCCACGCTCGAGACGGGCGTGGCTACAGTGCTCCGTACAGACGGAGATCTCCGCGCGACGGAGCACTGTGCCGTATCTACCCTGACATTGCTCCTAGCAGGCGGAGCCCTGTTCCCCACAACGGCCTATCGGTACGACCCGCCAGAGGCGGGCCTTATCGGACAGTGACCCCAAGGCAGATGGCGAAAGTTCGACCAGGCGGATCGGAGAGGGGCCGGCCTCCAGCAGGCGGCTGTCCCTTGCCCCGAGGCGAGCATGCCATTAAGCTGATAAGACCAGGTGTGGCTACAGTGTCCTCCACCAGGCGGTGGGACTGTAGCCACGCTAAGATGACCAAGCCCCCGTCACTGGGGATACGGCTACAGTGAACAGCCACCAACCAGTCGGCGGGGCCCACCAGGCGGAGGGCCCCGGCGGTCAGCGGAGAAGCCGGAGGCTGGAGACACTCACAACCAGGCCCGGTAGCCGGCCAGATTACCATTGTACCCCTAGGGGGTAGGCCTATATAAACCCACCAGGCCACCCATGCAAAGGGTTCCCACTCTAATAGAACTAGCCAGAAACCTAGGGCCGGGAAGAGCTAGCCTTGCCTTCTCCCCCCCCCCTAGACACAGCTCGAGGAGCACTTTGTATCACTAGTGCCTTAGTGATCATGCGGAGACCCCGCAGAGAAGGAGTAGGGGTATTATCTCCACGGAGAGCCCCCAACATGGGTAAAGTTCGTCGGCGTACGAGTCTACGCCTCATCCCGCTTCCAGGCACCGGCGACGTTCTACTTGCTCCCACCATGATAAGCCATCCATTGGCATATGTCGCACCCAACCCCCGACAGATAAGGTGTAAATCGGGGTGCAATGTTCCATCTCCTGCGAAGGGATTAGCTAGCAGTTTCTCTATCATACCCGAAGGAATCTCAAAGTAAAAAAAATTCAGTAGGTTGAGGAGCAACTCTTTGCTCTACTAGTCGGGGCGAAGATGCCCCGAACAAGCCCCTCAAAGGATTAGTTTTCATAGTAACAAGTGACAGAAAATTTCAGCACACTATATAAATGTTTCCTTACCTAGTTCCACTCACCAAAGGCGCTTCACTCCCCGGCAACGGCGCCAGAAAAGAGTCTTGATGGCCCACAAGTATAGGGGATCTGTCATAGTCCTTTCGATAAGTAAGAGTGTTGAACCCAACGAGGAGCAGAAGGAAATGAGAAGCAGTTTTCAGTAAGGTATTCTCTGCAAGCACTGAAATTGTAGGTAACAGATAGTTTTGTGATCAGATAATTTGTAACGGGTAACAAGCAATGAAAGTGAATAAAGTGCAGCAAGGTGTCCCAATCCTTTTTGTAGCAAAGGACAAGCCTGGACAAATTTTATAATGAGAAAAGCGCTCCCGAGGACACATGGGAATTACCGTCAAGCTAGTTTTCATCACGCTCATATGATTCGCGTTCGGTACTTTGATAATTTGATATGTGCGTGGACCGGTGCTCGGGTACTGCACTTTCTTGGACAAGCATCCCACTTATGATTAACCCATATTGCAAGCATCCGCAACTACAAAATAAGTATTAAGGTAAACCTAAGCATAGCATGAAACATATGGATCCAAATCAGCCCCTTACGAAGCAACGCATAAACTAGGGTTTAAGCTTCTGTCACTCTAGCAACCCATCATCTACTTATTACTTCCCAATGCCTTCCTCTAGGCCCAAATAATGGTAAAGTGTCATGTAGTCGACGTTCACATAACACCACTACAGGAGAGACAACATACATCTCATCAAAATATCGAACGAATACCAAATTCACATGACTACTAATAGCAAGACTTCACCCATGTCCTCAGGAACAAACGTAACTACTCACAAAGCATATTGGAGTATTATTATGCATTAAGGATCTGAACATATGATCTTCCACCAAATAAACCAATTAGCATCAACTACAAGGAGTAATCAACACTACTAGCAACCCACAGGTACCAATTTGTGGTTTTGATACAAGATTGGATACAAGAGATGAACTAGGGTTTTGAGAGGAGATGGTGCTGGTGAAGATGTTGATGGAGATTGAGCCCCTCCCGATGAGAGGACCGTTCGTGATGGCGATGGTGATGATTTCCCCCTCCCGGAGGGAAATTTCCCCGGAAGAACGGCTCCGCCGGAGCCCTAGACTGTTTCCGCCAAGGTTCCGCCTCGTGGCGGTGGAGTTCCATCCCGTAAGCTTGCTTATGATTTTTTTTCCAGAGTAAGAGGCTTCATATAGAAGAAGATGGGCACCGGAGGGCCACCAGGGGGGCCCACGAGACAGCGGGCGCGCCCAGCAGGGGTGGGCGCGCCCCCCACCCTCGTGGCCAGGGTGTGGGCCCCCTCTGGTACTTTCTTTGCTCAGTAATTCTTATTAATTCCAAAATTGACTTTCATGGAGTTTCAGGATTTTTGGAGCTGTGCAGAATAGGTTTCCAATATTTGCTCCTTTTCCAGCCCAGAATTCCAGCTGCCGGCATTCTCCCTCTTCATGATAAACCTTGTAAAATAAGATAGAATAGCCATAAATATTGTGACATAACGTGTAATAACAGCCCATAATGCAATAAATATCGATATAAAAGCATGATACAAATTGGACGTATAAGCTATCAAACATCACAACGTAACTGGGTGATTATAAAGATGCTCTACAGGTGTCTCTGAAGGTGTTTGTGGGTTGGCATAGACCGAGATTAGGATTTGTCACTCCGTGAATCAGAGAGGTATCTCTGGGCCCTCTAAGTAATGCACATCACTATAAGCCTTGCAAGCAATGTGACTAATGAGTTAGTTATGGGATGATGCATTACAAAACAAGTAAAGAGACTTGCCAGTAACGAGATTAAACTAGGTATGATGATACCGACGATTGAATCTCGGGCAAGTAACATACCAATGACAAAGGGAATGACGTATGTTGTTATGCGGTTTGACCGATAAAGATCTTCGTAGAATATGTAGGAGCCAATATGAGCATCCAGGTTCCGCTATTGGTTATTGACCGGAGATGTGTCTCGGTCATGTCTACATAGTTCTCGAATCCGTAGGTCCGCACGCTTAACGTTCCATGACCATTTGTATTATGAATTATGTAATTTGATGACCGAAGTTTGTTCCGAGTCCCGGATGAGATCACAGACTTGACGAGGAGTCTCGAAATGGTAGAGAGGTAAAGATTCATATATTGGAATACTATATTCGGACATTGGAAAGGTTCCAATTGATTCGGGTATTTTTCGGAGTACCAAGAAGTTACAGGAATTCACCGGGAAAAGTAATGGGCCTTATTGGGCCATACAGGAAAAGAGGAGCCAGGCCGAAGGGGAGGTGGCACCTCCCCCTTCATGGGTCCGAACTAGACTAGGGGAAGGGGGCGTCGCCCCCCTTGCCCTTTCCTACTCCCTCTCTCTTTCCCTCTTTCCTTCTCTCCTACTCCGAAAAGGAAAGGGATTCCTACTAGGACTTGGAAGTCCTAGTAGGACTCCATACACTTGGCGCGCCCTAGGGGGGCAGCCTCTATCCCTCCCTCCTTTATATACAGGGGAATGGGAACCCCAAAGATACGACAAACAATCTCTTAGCCGTGTGCGGTGCCTCCTCCATAGTTACACACCTCGGTCATATCATCGTAGTGCTTAGGCGAAGCCCTGTGCCGGTAACTTCATCATCACTGTGACCACGCCGTCGTGCTGATGAAACTCTCCCTCGTCCTCAACTGGATCAAGAGCTCGAGGGACGTCATCATGCTGAACGTGTGCTGAACACGAAGGTGTCGTACGTTCGGTACTTGGATCAGTTGGATCGTGAAGTTGTTTGACTACATCAACCGCGTTACTAAATGCTTCTGCTTTCGGTCTATGAGGGTACGTGGACACACTCTCCCCGCTCGTTGCTATGCTTCTCCTAGATAGATCTTGCATGATCGTAGGAATTTTTTTGAATTACTACGTTCCCAACAGGCCCCCTCTCCCCTTCACCCTATAAATAGAGGGGGTGGGAGGGCAGCCGCACCCTAACACGCCCTGGCGCTGCCCATCCTCCCTCTCCTACAACTCTTCCTCCTCCGTAGTGCTTGACAAAGCCCTGCCGGAGAACCGGAAGCTCCACCACCACCACGCCGTCGTGCTGCCGAAGCTCTCCCTCAACTTCTCCTCCTCCTTGTTGGATCAAGAAGGAGGAGATGTCCCCGGGCCGTACATGTGTTGATCGCGGAGGCACCGTCCGTTCGGTGCTAGATCAGATCTTACGCGATTCGAATCGCCGCGAGAACGACTCCATCAACCGTGTTCCTTGCAACGCTTACGCTTAGCAATCTTCAAGGGTATGAAGATGCACTCCCTCTCTCTCATTGCTAGAATCTCCTAGATTGATCTTGGTGACACTTAGGAAATTTTTTGAATTACTAAATAATTTGAATTATTACTACGTTCCCCAATAGTGGCATCATGAGCTAGGTCTATGAGTAGATTATATGCACGAGTAGAACACAAATAGTTGTGGGCAATGATTTGGTCAATTTGCTTGCCGTTACTAGTCCTATCTTGATTCGACGACATTGTGGGATGAAGCGGCCCGGACCGACCTTACACGTATGCTTACGTGAGACAGGTTCCATCAACTGACATGCACTTGTTGCATAAGGTGGCTAGCGGGTGTCTGTCTCTCCCACTTTAGTCGGATCGAATTCGACGAAGAGGGTCCTTATGAAGGGTAAATAGCAATTGGCATATCACTGTTATGTCTTTTGCGTAGGTAAGAAACATTCTTGCTAGAAACCCATAGCAGCCACGTAAAACATGAAACAACAATTAGAGGACGTCTAACTTGTTTTTGCAAGGTATGCTATGTGATGTGATATGGCCAAAATGATGTGATGAATTATATATGTGATGTATGAGATTGATCATGCATGTTCTTGTAATAGGGATCACGACTTGCATGTCGATGAGTATGACAACCGGCAGGAGCCATAGGAGTTGTCTTAATTTATTGTATGACCTGCCAGTCAGCAAAAAAAGCCATGTAATTACTTTACTTTATTGCTAATCGTTAGCCATAGTAGTAGAAGTAATAGTTGGCAAGACAACTTCATGAAGACACAATGATGGAGATCATGATGATGGAGATCATGGTGTCATGCCTGTGACGATGATGATCATGCCGCGCCCCGAAGATGGAGATCAAAGGCGCAAGATGATATTGGCCATATCATGTCACTTTATGATTTGCATGTGATGGTTATCATGTTTGCATCTTATTTGCTTAGAATGACGGTAGCATAAATAAGATGACCCCTCACTAAAATTTCAAGAAATGTGTTCCCCCTAAGTGTGCACCGTTACGAAGGTTCGTTGTTTAGAAGCACAAAGTGATGATCGGGTGTGATAGATTCTAACGTTCGCATACAACGGGTGTAAGCCAGATTTACACACGTGAAACACTTAGGTTGACTTGATGAGCCTAGCATGTACAGACATGGCCTCGGAACACGAGAGACCGAAAGGTCAAACATGAGTCGTATAGTAGATGTGATCAACATGGAGATGTTCACCATTGATGACTAGTCCATCTCACGTGATGATTGGGCACGGCCTAGTCGATTTGGATCATGTATCACTTAGATGACCAGAGGAATGTCTATGTGAGTGGGAGTTCATTAAATAATTTGATTATATGAACTTAATTATCATGAACTTAGTCTATGTCTTTAAAATCTATCTTGTAGATCCAATGGCCCACGCTAATGTTGCCCTCAACTTCAACGCGTTCCTAGAGAAACCAAGCTGAAAGACAATGGAAGCAACTATACGGACTGGGTCCGTAACTTGAAGATCATCCTCATAGCTTCCAAGAAAGCATATGTCTTTGAAGCACCGCTAGGTAACGCACCCATTTTCCCAGCAACTCAAGACATTACGAATGCCTGGCAGTCACATAGTGATGATTACTCCCTGGTTCAGTGCGGCATGCTTTACAGCTTAGAACCGGGGCTCCAAAAGCGTTTTGAGCAACACGGAGCATATGGGATGTTCCAAGAGCTGAGAATGGTTTTCCAAGCTCATTCCCAGGTCGAGAGATATGAAGTCTCCTACAAGTTCTTCAGTTGTAAGATGGAGGAAAACAGTTCGGTCAGCGAGCATATACTCAAAATGTCTGGGTTGCACAACTGCTTGTCTCAGCTCAGAGTTAATCTTCCAGATGACTCAGTCATTGACAGAATCCTCCAGTTGCTTCCACCTAGCTACAAGAGCTTTGTGATGAACTTCAATATGCAAGGGATGGAGAAGTCCATTCATGAGTTATATCTGATGCTGAAATCATCGGAGGTGGAGATCAAAGAAGGAACATCAAGTGTTGATGGTGAATAAGACCACTAAGTTCAAGAAAGGCAAGGGTAATAAGTACTTCAAAAAGGACGACAAGGGAGTTGTCGTGCCCGGTAAGTCGGTTGCCAGGAAGAAGCCAAAGAATGGACCCAAGCCTGAGACTGAGTGCTTTTATTGCAAGGCAAATGGTCACTAGAAGCGGAACTGCCCCAAGTATTTAGCAGAAAGGTATATATGATATACATGTTATTGATGTGTACCTTACCAGCGCTCGTAGTAGCTCCTGGGTATTTGATACCGGTGCAGTTGCTCACATTTGTAACTCAAAATAGGAGCTGCAGAATAAGCGGAGACTAGCGCAGGACGAGGTGATGATGCGCGTCGGGAATGGTTCCAAGGTCGATGTGATCGCCGTCGACACGCTACCTCTACATCTACCTTCAGGGTTCGTTTTAAACCTCAATAATTGGTATTTAGTACCAGCTTTGAGCATGAACATTGTATCTGGATCTCATTTGATGCGAGATGGCTACTAATTTAAATCCAAGAA
Source organism: Triticum aestivum (assembly GCF_018294505.1). Classification (NCBI taxonomy): domain Eukaryota; kingdom Viridiplantae; phylum Streptophyta; class Magnoliopsida; order Poales; family Poaceae; genus Triticum; species Triticum aestivum. The sequence continues at coordinate 618,760,382 of NC_057810.1, read as the reverse complement.
TAATGGTTGTTCTATTTATATGAGAGATATGTTTTATGGTCATTCCCCTCTGGTCAATTGTTTATTTTTATTGAATCTCGAACGTGATGTTACACATATTCATAGTGCGAATGCCAAAAGATGTAAGGTTGATAATGATAGTCCCACATACTTGTGGCACTGCCGCCTTGGTCATATTGGTGTCAAACGCATGAAGAAACTCCATGAAGATGGACTTTTGGAGTCTCTTGACTATGAATCATTTGACATGTGCGAACCATGCCTCCTGGGCAAGATGACCAAGACTCTGTTCTCTGGAACAATGGAGTGAGCAACCAACTTGTTGGAAATAATACATACTGATGTATGCGGTCCAATGAGCGTTGAGGCTCGCGGTGGCTATTGTCATGTTCTCACCCTCACTGATGACTTACGTAGATATGGGTATGTCTACTTAATGAAACACAAGTCTGAGACCTTTGAAAAGTTCAAGGAATTAAAGAGCGAGGTAGAGAATCAACGTGACAGGAAAATAAAATTCTTACAATCTAATCGTGGAGGAGAATATTTGAGTCACGAGTTTGGCACACGCTTAAGGAAATCTAGAATTGTTTCACAACTCACGCCGCCTGGAACACCTCAGCGTAATGGTGTGTCCGAACATCATAATCGCACTCTATTGGATATGTTGTGATCTATGATGACTCTTATCGATGTACCGCTATCATTTTGGGGTTATGCTTTAGAGACTGCCGCATTCACTTTAAATAGGGCCCCATCTAAATCCGTTGAGACAACACCGTATGAATTATGGTTTGGGAAGAAACCTAAGCTGTCATTTCTGAAAGTTTGGGGATGCGATGCTTATGTCAAGAAACTTCAACCTGAAAAGCACAAAACCAAATCGAAAAAGTGCGTCTTCATAGGATACCCTAAGGAAACTATTGGGTATACCTTCTACCTCAGATCCGAAGGCAAGATCTTTGTTGCCAAGAATGGATCCTTTCTGGAGAAAGAGTTTCTCTCAAAAGAAGTAAGTGGGAGGAAAGTAGAACTTGATGAGGTACCCCCTCTTGAACCGGAGAGTAACGCAACACAGAAAGATGTTTCTGTGGTGCCTGCACCAACTAGAGAGGAAATTAATGATGATGATCATGAAACTTCGGATCGAGTTGCTACTGAACTTCGTAGGTCCACGAGGACACGTTCCGCACCAGAGTGGTACGGCATCCCTGTCCTGGAAATTATGTTGCTAGACAATGATGAACCTTCAAACTATGAAGAAGCGATGGCGGTCCCGGATTCCAACAAATGGCTTGAAGCCATGAAATCCGAGATAGGATCCATGTATGAGAACAAAGTATGGACTTTGGTGGACTTTCCCGATGATCGGCAAGCCACAGAGAATAAGTGGATCTTTTAGAAGAAGACTGACGTGAATGGTAATGTGACCGTCTATAAGGCTCGACTTGTCGCTAAGGGTTATCGACAAGTTCAAGGAGTTGACTGCAATGAGACCTTCTCACCTGTAGCTGAAGTCCATCCGAACCATGTTAGCAATTGCCGCATTCTATGATTATGATATCTGGCAAATGGACGTCAAAATGGCATTCCTTAAAGGTTTCCTTAAGGAAGAATTGTATATGATGCAGCCGGAAGGTTTTGTCGATCCTAAGAATGCTGACAAGGTATGCAAGCTCCAGCACTCCATCTATGGGCTGGTGCAAGCATCTCGGAGTTGGAACATTCGCTTTAATGAAGTGACCAAAGCATTTGGGTTTATACAGACTTATGGAGAAGCCTGTATTTACAAGAAAGTGGGTCGGAGCTTTGTATCATTTCTCATATTATATGTGGATGGCATACTATTGATGGGAAATGATATAGAATTTTTGGAAAGCATAAAGTCCTACTTGAATAAGTGTTTTTCAATGAAAGACCTTGGAGAAGCTTCTTGCATATTAGGCATCAAGATCTATAGAGATAGATCGAGACGCCTCATTGGTCTTTCACAAAGCACATACCTTGACAAGATATTGAAGAAGTTCAATATGGATCAGTCCAAGAAGGGGTTCTTGCATGTATTGCAAGGTGTGAAATTGAGCGCAGCTCAATGCCCGACCTCGGCAGAAGATAGAGAAAAGATGAGTGTCATCCCCTATGCCTCAGCCATAGGCTCTATTATGTATGCCATGCTGTGTACCAGACCTGATGTGCACCTTGCCATAAGTTTGGTAGGGAGGTACCAAAGTTATCCCGGAATGGAACACTGGACAAAGGTCAAAAATATCCTAAAGTACCTGAGAAGGACTAAGGATATGTTTCTCATTTATGGAGGTGCCGAAGAGCTCGTCGTAAAGGGTTACATCGATGCTAGCTTTGACGCAGATCCGAATGACTCCAAGTCACAAACCGGATATGTGTATATTTTGAATGGTGGGGCAGCCAGCTGGTGCAGTTGCAAGCAAAGCGTCATGGCGGGACCTACATGTGAAGCGGAGTACATAGCTACTTCAAAAGCGGCACAAGAAGGAGTCTGGATGAAGGAGTTTATCACCGACCTAGGAGTGATTCCCAATGTGTCGGGCCCGATGACTCTCTTCTGTGACAACACTGGAGCTATTGCCCTTGCCAAGGAGCCCAAGTTTCACAAGAAGACTAGGCACATCAAGCGCCGCTTCAACTCCATTCGTGAATATATTCAAGATGGAGACACAGATATTTGTAAAGTACATACGGATCTGAATGCCGCAGATCCATTGACTAAACCTCTTCCACGAGCAAAACATGATCAACACCAGAACTCTATGGGTGTTCGATTCATCACAATGTAACTAGATTATTGACTCTAGTGCAAGTGGGAGACTGTTGGAAATATGCCCTAGAGGCAATAATAAAATGGTTATTATTATATTTCCTTGTTCATGATAATTGTCTATTGTTCATGCTATAATTGTATTAACCGGAAACCGTAATACATGTGTGAATATATACATAGACCACAACATGTCCCTAGTGAGCCTCTAGTTTACTAGCTCGTTGATCAATAGATAGTTGTGGTTTCCTGACCATGGACATTGGATGTCGTTGATAATAGGATCACATCATTAGGAGAATGATGTGATGGACAAGACCCAATCCTAAGCATCGCACAAGATCGTGTAGTTCGTTTGCTAGAGCTTTTCTAATGTCAAGTATCATTTCCTTAGACCATGAGATTATGCAACTCCTGAATATCGTAGGAATGCTTTGGGTGTATCAAACCTCACAACGTAACTGGGTGACTATAAAGGTGCACTATAGGTATCTCCGAAAGTGTCCATTGAGTTGGCACGAATCGAGACTAGGATTTGCCACACGGTATGACGGAGAGGTATCTCTAGGCCCACTCGGCAATGCACCATCATAATGAGCTCAATCTGACTAAGGAGTTAGCCATGGGATCATGTGTTACGGAACAAGTAAAGAGACTTGCCGGTAACGAGATTGAATAAGGTATGGGGATATCGACGATCGAATCTCGGGCAAGTAACATACCAATGGACAAAGGGAATTGAAAACGAGATTGATTGAATCCCCGACATCGTGGTTCATCCGATGAGATCATCGTTGAACATGTGGGAGCCAATATGGGTATTCAGATCTCGCTATTGGTTATTGTCCGGAGAGGTGTCTCGGTCATGTCTGCATGGTTCCCGAACCCGTAGGGTCTACACACTTAAGGTTCGGTGATGCTAGAGTTGTAAAGGGAATTGTATGTGGTTACCGAAGGTTGCTCGGAGTCCCGGATGAGATCCGGACATGACGAGGAACTCCAGAATGGTCTGGAGGTGAAGATCAATATATTGGACGAAGGGTATTGGAGTCCGGAATTGTTTCAGGGGTACCGGGTGACGACCAGCGTGACCGAAAGGGGTTTCGGAGGCCCCGGCAAGCGTTGGGGGGGCTTATGGGCCAAGGGGAGGGGCACACCAGCCCACTAAGGGGTTGTGCGCCCCTCCCACCCCATCTCATGTAACCTGGAGAGGTGGGGCACCTCCCCTAGGGCAGCCGCCCCCTCCCGGCTTGGGGGCCAAGTCTCCTAGGGGTGGGGGCGCCCAAACCCATCTAGGGTTCCCCTTGGCCGCCCCCTCTAGATGCATCTAGAGGGGGCCGTCCCCCTCTCCCTTCACCCTATAAATAGAGGAGGGGTGGGAGGGCAGCCGCACCCTAACACGCCCTGGTGCTGCCCTTCCTCCCTCTCCTACACCTATTCCTCCTCCGTGCTTGGCGAAGCCCTGCCGGAGAACCACGAGCTCAACCACCACCACGCTATCATGCTGCCGAGGCTCTCCCTCAACTTCTCCTTCCCCCTTGTTGGATCAAGAAGGAGGAGACGTCCCCGGGCTGTATGTGTGTTGAATGTGGAGGCGCCGCCCGTTCGGCGCTAGATCGGATCTTCCGCGATTTGAATCGCCGCCGAGTATGACTCCATCAACCGCGTTCCTTGCAACGCTTCCACTTAGTGATCTTAAAGGGTATGAAGATGCACTCCCTCTCTCTCGTTGCTAGCATCTCCTAGATTGATCTTGGTGACACGTCGGAATTTTTTTTGAATTATTACTACATTCCCCAACAGGTCATTCTCAATGCCGACGGTACTGAGCCCATGCAGTTCATCGAGCGAGTGAGGATGACGGGCGATGGGATCAATGACAGGGTCCTCGCGCTACTCTATCACGTGCAGATGGAGGAGGCACTCGACGCGAACGAGATCTACAAGATGGCCTAGGAGGTTTTCGGCTCCAGGGACAACAATCTCCTCCGCGGTTTCACTGAGTATCTTCTGATGGGGCATGACTTTCTGAGGCATCACACGATGAAGGAGCCATTGGAAGAGCATCATGCTCCCGCGGCAAAGCGCGAGGCCCCTGTCGTCGCAGCGGCCATGAACCCAGTCGACAGCGGGCACAAGAAGAAACCTCGCATCGACAAATGGAAGATGATGAACCGACGTGCCTCCCCTATTGTCGTCGACACCTCAAAGAGGGACAAGTTCTCTGGCTATAGGAAGGCATGGGAGTTTGAGACCACGTACTCGAAGCTGGTGGTCACACTAAGACGCACCAAGAAAGCACTGGAAGAAGAACCGCTGGGACACCACGGACGGCCACACAAATTCGAGGAACTCTACCCTCGTCGCGAGTGCCAGGGGTTCTCCAGGAAGATGTACGGTGACATGTTCGGAGTGATGCAGGAGGCACTCGAGGACGACGTGCGCACCGAGCTGGCGCTAAAGATGACTACACATGATGAGGAAACTGGAGCATGTGGCATTGAAGATGGCGATGGAGCGGTGGGATCCCGCCCAAGTTAAGGACCGGGTGTACAAGTGTGTCGTAGATCGGGTGGTGGACCTAAAGAAAGAGCAAAAGGATGGGGGCACGCGATCAATTGTGGTGGCGCGTGAGCATCTCCGTCAAACATGTGGCATGATGGAGCATGAGAAGATCGGTACACTTGTCTTGTCTGTCGAAGTGGTCTACGGTGTTGAAGTATACAAGAGGAGAAGTATACCAGAGGGGATGGTGCGCTCCGCCGCGCTGGGCCATAGGCGTGTACTTTCTAGGCGAATTTAGGGGAGCCTGGAGTAGTGTCTTTGATGGGGTATAAGGGCCATGTATCTGCACAGGCTAATTTTTTTTCCTATCACATGCTAAGGGCTCCTTTGATTCAAAGGAATTCTATAGGATTGTTTGGAGGATTGAAATCCTTACTAAATTTTCCAAAGTTGGTCATTTGATTCATTGGATTGGATCCTATAGGAATGTTCCATATGAAATCTTTTGTACTACATTTCATAGAAACTCTAACATCCACTCCAACCTCTTTTTACAATTTCTTTGTTTTTCTGTGCCCTTAAACACTCCTTAGAAATCCTATAAGATTCAAGTGAACATGCTCCGATCCTATACATTTTCTATTCTTGCATTTTCAAAATCCTATGAATCAAAGAGGCCCTAAGTTGTGTGCAAATGCTAGGTATTACTCCTTGCGGTCGTTTCTTCCCTTTTATGTGTTTCTCTGTCATCTTTTGGGGTTTTAAATTTTGAAATATGCAGGCATTTTTCCAAGTTCATGAATATTTTCAATTTTTTGTGAACATTTTTTAATAACAAAGGAACTGACAAAACAAAAATAAAATAAAAATGGAAAAAGAAACTCCACAAGCTTGCGCTAGCTCGTGGGGACTGTGCATGCGGTCTCTCACCATAGGCTAGACTCATGTAGGTAAGACATGTGAGCTACCGCCATCCTTAAGGATCGCAAGTGGCACTGCATATCATCAATGTGGAATATGTGGTTTGAGGTGTTAACGCGTGGGGGAGGGGCGCGTATTGGTTTTGTGTTGTTCGGAGTGTTTGTAGGATCGAAAGTATGTCTAGAGAGGGTGATTAGACTACTTGACCAAATAAAAAATCTAGCCTTTTCCCAATTTTAGTTCTTGGCAGATTTTAGCAACTTAGCACAAGTCAAGCAATCTTAACACAATTCAAGCAAGCATGTAAAGAATTATGAGCAGCGGAAAGTAAAGCATGTAACTTGCAAGAATGTAAAGGGAAGGGTTTGGAGAGTGCAAACGCAATAGGATACACGGATGTTTTTGTCGTGGTTCCGATAGGTGGTGCTATCGTACATCCACGTTGATGGAGACTTCAACCCATGAAGGGTAATGGCTGCGCGAGTCCACGGAGGGCTCCATCCATGAAGGGTCCATGAAGAAGCAACCTTGCCTATCCCACCATGGTCGTCGCCCACGAAGGACTTGCCTCACTAGGGTAGATCTTCACGAAGTAGGCGATCTCCTTGCCCTTACAAACTCCTTGGTTCAACTCCACAATCTTGTCGGAGGTTCCCAAGTGACACCTAGCCAATCTAGGAGACACCACTCTCCAAGAAGTAACAAATGGTGTGTTGATGATGAACTCCTTGCTCTTGTGCTTCAAATGATAGTCTCCCCAACACTCAACTCTCTCTCACAGGATTTGGATTTGCTGGAAAGAAGATTTGAGTAGAAAGCAACTTGGGGAAGGCTAGAGATCAAGATTCATATGGTAGGAATGGAATATCTTGGCCTCAACACAAGTGTAGGTAGTTCTCTCTCAAAAAATGTATGTTGGAAGTGTAGGCATGTTCTGATGGCTCTCTCCACGAATGAAGAGTGGGTGGAGGGGTATATATAGCCTCCACACAAAATCTAACCGTTACACACAACTTGCCAATCTCGGTGGGACCGAATCGTCAAACTCGGTCGGACTGATTTAGCAAATAATGTGACCGTTAGGATTTTCGGTGGGACCGACATGTAACTCGGTAGGACCGATATGGTTAGGGTTAGGGCATAACGTAATCTCGGTGAGACCGATTACACAAACTCGGTGGGACCAATTTTGGTGATCAGCTAACCAGAGAGTTGGTCAGGCAAACTCGGTGGGACCGATTCGCTCATCTCGGTGAGACCGAAATGTTACGAAAGGGAAACAGAGAGTTTGCATTGCAATCTCGGTGGGACTGATCGCTCATCTCGGTTGGACCGAAACATTACGAAGGGAAACAGAGAGATTACAATCCCATCTCGTTGAGACCGAGATCCCTATCGGTGAGACCGATTTGCCTAGGGTTTGTGGAAGTGGCTATGACATCTGAACTCGGTGGCGCCGGATAGGAAGAATCAGTGGGGCCGAGTTTGACTTTTGGTTTGGGTCATATGTGGATATGAGAAGGTAGTTGAGGGTTTTGGAGCATATCATTAAGCACTTTGAGCAAGAAAGCCATTAAGCAACACCTCATCCCTCCTTGATAGTATTGGCTTTTCCTATAGACTCAATGTGATCTTGGATCACTAAAATAGAAAATGTAGAGTCTTGTGCTTTGAGCTTTAGCCAATCCTTTTGTCCTTAGCATTTTGAGGGATCCACTTTTCTCATCCATGCCATGCCAATCATTGAGCTTTCCTGGAATATTTATCTTGAAATAGCATTAGCTCAATGATATATATGTTGTTAGGAATTACCAAAACCACCCAGGGATAGTTGCACTTTCAAGCTCCCCCTTTTTGGTAATTGATGACAACATATAGATCAAAGCTTCGACAAATGATAATAAGATTGAAAAACATTGTCGCTTTGAGAAGTATGTGAAAAGCAAGAGCTCCCCCTAAATTTGTGCATTATTTAAAATTTGCTTTGGACTGCAAATGCACAATGAGTTAGGATCATGGGCTACTCTTCCATGTCACATACATCTTGCTGGAGCGCTCAAAATGATAATATTTAAACACATGCACTCATCACCAAGCAAAGTGAATGATCATATGAGGATATAAGAGATAATATCATCCATCAAGCATTAATGTAGCATAGCATATGATCGAACACATGATCATCCAAGTATCTCACAAAGGCATAATGTATCAAGCAAACACACAAATAACAAAGCTCAACCACCAAAAAGACAAGAGATATCAAAAGCAACACTCTCTCTCAAAGCCTATGATCTATACATTTTTCTCCCCCTTTGGCAACAAGTTACCAAAAAGTTCATAAAAACGCATAGTGCTAAACAGCTCTCGGGCTTGGTCTTCATGTGATGGTGTAGAGATGGCTCCAAGGACGAAGGCTTCTATTGATGTAGCTGTAGCTGGTGGAGTGGGTGCTGGAGCTGGGGGCACTGAAGCTGTAGCTAGTGCAGATGATGTAGCTCTGGTGTCTGGAACAGGCACTGCAGCAGATCTCTGTCCTCTGGGCACTCTAGCAAAAGCATCAGTAGTTGACTTCCCTTCTTCTCCTCCACATCCTCCTGAAGTTGCTCAACTGCAGTTTAGATCTCAGTAACTTTGACATCAAGAGCATAAAACTTCTGCTCTATGATTCTCTCCAAGCTCTCCTGGTTTTGAGTCAGGGTGGCCAAGCCCTTCTCAATCCTCAAGGTGGAGGCAATCAAGTATCCAAGCTGATCTTGCTTGCTCTTCAGGAAAATCTGAGATGCCTCTTCAGTAGTTGGCATCTTTGCAGCCTTCTCAGCCCTTACCTTCTCTTTCTTCTCTTGTGCTTGCACAGATGATGGTTCATTTTCATCCATCACAATGGTGTTGTCCTCTAAATCAGGGAAGATGGGCAGGTGCTCCTTGTCCAAAAGATATGTGCCAGTGCCCATCTTGGAGTTTATAAGCTCCTGAATGTGTGGGGCATACCCACAACTCCTCTTCTGATCAGCAGCAGTCGTTTTGATTATTTCCACAATTAGGCTCATGACTTTGAATTTCTGAGGCACATCAAGTATATGCAGCAAGTTGATTGCATGGCCTCTGACCATCTTGTATTCACCTGACTTGGGCAGCAATGTGTGCCTTAAGATCCAGTTGATAGTAGGCAATCCTGACAACAGATAATGTACAGATCCAAACTTATGTGTCTCTAGTGCAGCATCTGGGATCTCTCTATACATGTGAGCCATAGAGTTGTGGTCTTTCTTCTTCTTGGCATAGACATCCCAGTCATCTTCATTCTCTTTTGGAGCATTTATCAATTCAGACCATTCTTCAATTGTTGACTGGTACCTAGTACCCTCAGACATCCAGGCTATCTTCCCATCTGGGTAGAAGTGAGTTGTGGAGTAAAACTGCGTAATGAGCTCATCATTCCACTTTGTGAGCTTCTGGCCAACAAAGTCTTCAACTCCACAAGACTTGAAACTGTCATAAACTCCTGGATAGTGCTCTTCATTCCTCTTGATGTAATCCTAGTCAACCCATCTCATGTCAAATACTATGGGCTTCTTGTCAAGCAACACTGTCTCGTAGAAATCTTGTTGTTCCTTAGTGTGGAACCTATAGTCCATAGCAGTTCTTCTTCTGACAGCATAGGGATCAGTTTGTCTCCAGAGTCTCAGACCTGCATCCTTCCTGAGTTTCATATCTTCTGCAACTGGATGAGCATCATTATGATCAGGAATCTTGGGCTTCAACTTTCTCAATACAAGTGAATCTTCATCTTCTTCTTCAGCAGCTTCAGGCATTGGGGCCTTGTTCTTCTCTTCAGCTGGAATACTCCTAGTGTTCCTCTTAGGTGCAGACTTGGTCTTAGGAGCAGTAGCCTTGGGAGCATCTTTGGGCTTAGATGGAGCAGCCCCTGATCTTATAGCATCTCCCATCAGCTTCTGAGCTTTAGGTGCTAGTGCAGCAACCTCTTCCTCTTCTTCTTCTTCTTCAGAGTCTCTCCTCATAGATGGCTTGCCAAGTACTTTGGTAGTAGTAGTTCTGACTCTCTTCTTCTTCTTATCTTGGCCAGCAGCTTCATCATCAAACTCAATGGTGAACTTCATGGTTTCACCAGTGGCAACCTTCCTAGGTTTGGATGTGGGAATTCTCCTGGCAGGTGCCTTCTTTTGCATTCCTGGCTTAGTGGATGCAGTTATGCCAAATTCCTTCTTCAGCACCTTCTTCCTGGAAGTGGCCTCATCCTCAACAGCCACATAGTCCTCATCTTCAGAATCTGAGGTCTTCTTCTTTCTGGTCCTGGTGGGTGCCTTTGGCAAATTGTTGGGTGTGCTCCTGCTACCCTCATCATAACTGCTAGAGGGACTAGTGCCCTCACTCATATGAACTTGCTCCTCAGACTTGTTCTGACTGTCACTCTGATTTGACATGATGCAAACTCTGACAACAGACCCTGTGAATAGATGTAGATGAGGTAGAGTAGATGAGCATCAAAAGCACAGAGGTTTTTGCAAAAAAATTGAGTCGAAAACTTAGTTTTAGTTTTCCACAGAAAGCATTTCGGAGCTACCGATTTGTAAACTCGGTAATACCGAAGCAGCTTTTGGAACCTAAACTAGTGAACTCGGTCAGACCGAGTCACAGTTCGGTGGCACCGAGACTGCTAGGGTTTCACAAAGAATTGAGCTCGGTCACACCGATTTGCAATTCTCAATCAGACCGAGAATCACATGTGCAATGGCCTGAGCCAAATCGGTGAGACCGATTTCTACAACTCGGTCGGTCCGAGACGAATTCGGCGGAAACCTAACCCTAAATTTTCAATCCAAAACTAATCTACGGAGTGGTTTCGCTGGATAGAGTGATTTCAAACGTGGCAAGATACATGGCAAAGCAATGTTCTAGGAATCGGAGTAAGGAATAGCACAAAGTTCAAATCCATACCCTAATGCTGCGATGGATTTGCTACGGCGACAATGGCGGAGCAGAATCCCATTGACGGCGGCGGAGACCAGCGGCGGGAGGTCGCTGGCAATGAGGAGGACGATCCGGAGACCCGAAGAGGCAGAGCAGGCTGTGTGCGGGCGAAGGGTTTCGGAAAAGTTTCCAAATTTTTGCATGGGGGTATATATAGCCTGACCCTGTCGGTGTGATCGAGTGGAACAACTCGGCGGCACCGATATGCATTACTGCAAGCAGTTACTGTAACTCGGTGTGACCGAAAAGTTCAAATTGGTTGCACCGAGATTGAAAACCTAGATCAACTTAGTGATCTCGGTATGACCGAAATGGTTGAATCGGTCAGACCAAAACACACAAAGAGGTTTTGGAAGTTTAAGTCTATGACGAATCGGGGACTCCGAGTGCTCCTCACACAGAGTGGTATGAATCTGACTTGATCAAACTTTCTGATGTAGCATGAATAGAGTTTGAGACAAGAAAAGCATAGATAGCTAGAGAGGGTTCTTAGGCATTCTTGTCCATCCACTTGGCAAAAGAAAAAGAAACCAAACAATCAAAGCTACAAGTGGATGTCCTCGAATGAGTAAATTATGCAACCAACATGCTCACACAATAAAATGGCAAATGAAATATGTGGCAAAGCATGCACAACCATTTCTAGCATCTATCAAGCAATTGGCGATGACTAGGTCATCTATATACAAGTATATTGACTTAGGAGTCAAATGAGAACATTTGATCATAGGTCATACTCATCGTTTAAGCAGTAGTGGGGTTACCACTTTTACATAAAGCATTGTTGTGTTCACACCATTAGAGTTGCTTTGGCTCAATTCTTTGAGTAAAGCTCCACCTAGATGTGAGATCCCCCCTAAGAGGGATGAACTAACCTTGGGTTTTGTCGATAATGACTTCATGTAGGTGTTAAAGATGTGGATGCTCAATGTTTATGTAGATCATTTGGAGCAATCCTTTGGAGTGAGTTGCACTTCAATACCTACACGGGTTAGTCCCAAAAGGAACAAACAAGGATATCCATAGACATAGAGTGATGCACACACACATGATGATGTCTATGAAAGCATTAGGTTACCTTGTCCCTTGTCCTACCAACAAGAGGGTTTGTGACTCCTTGAACTAGTGCAAGATGTGGAAGTTGATTACACTTGTCCTTGCCAAAAAGATAAGAGTGAAGTATGTTGGCGGAGTCACCCTCAAGAACTCTCTAGTTCTTCTTCTTCGGGATCCACATCATCTTGATGGGAATCCTTGGAGTTGTAGTTGTACTTGATGAAGTAGAACTTGATGTAGTCTTGGGAACCCACTTGACCAAGGCCTTAGGAGCTTCTTCAAATGCATCAATCTCCTCTTGAAGCTTGTCCTTGCCTTTTTGCTTGTGTTCTTGTGGTGGAAGATCATCTTGAGCTTGTGTCCCTTTGAAATAAGCAGGATCATACTTCTCTTGTTAAGGAACAAACTTCGTCTTGGGGTATTGATCTTATTCCCACTCAACTCCATTGGCATTGAACTTTTGTTCAAAACCAACACCTTGGTTCTTCCGGTGCCTTCCTTGCTTGCGTACAATTTCCTCGAATTGCTTACTCCCAGCAAGGCTCTTGTAAACACCTTTCTCTATAATTCCCTTCAATAAGCTATTTTCTTGCTCAAGTGTAACTTGGCTAGGAGAATCATTAGTGAAATCAAGAGAACTACTAGAAGCAACAACATTGGATTTAGCATGATTATTGTTACTACTAGACGAAGAATCTTTCTGGTTTTTGTTACTAGACTTGACTTGAGGCATGTAAGTAGATAAGAGTAAATGCTTGGCAATGTAAGAAGAACTTTTCTTGCGAAGATCATCATTGATTGCTTTTAAAAACTCATGTTCTTGCTCAAGGTTGATCTTTTCAAAGCGTAACTTCTCATGAGTCCTTAAAAGTTCTCGATGATCTCCTAAGATAGTTTCATGAGCTAACTTAAGAGTGTTTAGTTATTTAGTTAGGAGCTCAATCTTCTCCTTATCATTGTCATTTGTTTTATCTTGATTAGCATGATTAATTGATGTTTCATCATAGTATTCATCACTAGATTTGTCAACAAGTAAATCATCATCACCTAACAAGTCATCTTCATCACTATTGAAATCAACATACTCGGGGTGTGATACCTTTGGGCCTTTAGCCGTGAAGCATCTTCCAAGTCCTTCAGTTGGTGAATCAAATATGTTGTAGGAGTTGGTTGACACAAGTGCTAGACCGGAAACACCTTCATCTTGAGTATATTCGGAGTCGGAGTGATAGCTTCTCCCGGAGTGATTGTCGGAGTCGGAGTCGGATACCCATTCACTAACATGAGCTTGATGTCTTCGTTTTGTGTAGCTCCTTGATGATTTGTCCTTCCTTTACGAATCCTTGCTTCTCCGGGATGTTCTTCGTTCATAACGATCATCTCTACTCCTTCTTTGTCTTGATGGTGATTCTTATCTTCTACTTCTTCTTTTTGGAGAATCTTCTCTTCTTTTGTACGGTGCCGTACACTCATTGGAATAGTGTCCGAGTCTTCCACAATTGTAGCAATTACGCTCACGACTAGAAGATCTTTTGTCATTGTAGGACCTTGACTTGGAACTTCTTTCCTTACTTCTACTCTTGTAGAACTTGTTGAAGTTCTTCACCATTAGGCTCAATTCTTCATTGAAGGTTTGTTTCTCCCTTGATGATGTGGGAGCTTCACATGAGGCTTTGTAAGCACCACTTGACTTGTTGTGGAGCTCCTCCTTATCCTTGAGTGACATCTCATGAGCAACAATTCTTCTAATGACTTCCGTTGGCTTGAGATCTTTGTAATTCGGCATCATTGGGATCAATGTGCACACGGTATCATATTTTCTGTCCAAAGCTCTTAGGATCTTCTGGATGATGAATTTGTCAGTCATCTCTTCACTTCCTAAGCCGGCAATCTCATTTGTGATGAGAGCAAGCCTAGAGTACATTTCAGCGATACCTTCACCATCCTTCATTTTGAACTTGTCAAGCTGACTTTGAAGCACATCCAACTTGGTATCCTTGACGGAGTCGGTACCTTCGTGCATATCAATCAAAGTATCCCAAATTTCCTTTGCATTCTCAAGACGGTTGATTTTGTTGAATTCTTCGGCGCACAATTCGTTGAAGAGGATATCACAAGCTTGAGCATTGTATTGCAGTATCTTCAAATCTTCCATGGTAGCTTCATGGTTTGGTTCTCTCCTGTAAGGGCATATTTATCCCTAAGGTGTTTTGCTGATTTATGACAATGCTTTTGCGGACTAATCATGTGCATTGAGTTTTTCAGAGATTCATCCTTTGTCAAGAGACGATTCCATACCCTCGGTGTTTTTATTCAAGACGGTGTAGCTCCTTCGTTTCTCTGTTGGTGGACTAGTTTCGTAGGAGTCACCGTACTATCAAGAGGGGATCCGCTTTGGTAAGGCTAGGGTGGAATCAACACGTACACATCCTTATCACACCCGACGTTCCTTTTCGCTTCATTGGAGCTACCTTTCCTCTCCTTGCCTGCTTTGACCTGTCCCAGCTGTAGTACCGCGGTCCTCAGCGGTAGTACCGCCGAAGCACGTCAAGCGGTAGTATCGCTTGTTGTCTTCGGCCGTAGTACCGTTGTGGTTCCGGGCTACTACCGCCTCGACTCGAGACCCCTGTTTTTTGTGTCGGGTTTTGCGGTACTAGTAGCGGCAGTAGCGGCGGTAGTACCGCTCCAAGCGGTAGTACCGCTCTGGGACCAGGTCCTTGCTACCCTCGTGAGCGCGGCAGTACCGCTGGGAGGGAACGGTAGTACTGCTGGCTCAGCGGTAGTACCGCCCTGCCCAAGCGGTAGTACCGCTCTGTGCATGGCCGCTTGGGGGGTAACGGTTGGATTGTTCCCCCCACTATATAAAGAGGTCTTCTTCCCCAATGTTGACCTACCTCTTCCCCCAAAAGCTCCATTGTTGCTCCAAGCTCCATTTTCGCCCGATCTCTCTCCCTAGCCAATCAAACTTGTTGATTTGCTCGGGATTGGTTGAGAAGGCCCCGATCTACACTTCCACGAAGAGAAATTTGATTCCCCCCATTAATCCCTAGCGGATCTTGTTACTCTTGGGTGTTTGAGCACCCTAGACGGTTGAGGTCACCTTGGAGCCATAGTCCATTGTGGTGAAGCTTCGTGGTGTTGTTGGGAGCCTCCAATTAAGTTGTGGAGATTGCCCCAACCTTGTTTGTAAAGGTTCGGCCGCCGCCTTCAAAGGGCACCAATAGTGGAATCATGGCATCTCGCATTGTGTGAGGGCGTGAGGAGAATACGGTGGACCTAGTGGCTTCTTGGGGAGCATTGTGCCTCCACACCTCTCTAACGGAGACGTACTTCCCTTTAAAAGGAAGGAACTTCGGTAACACATCCTCGTCTCCACCGGCTCCACTCTTGGTTGTCTTGTGCCTTTACTTGTGCAAGCTTATTTGTGTTGTATCCCTTGCTTGCTTTTGTGCTAGTTGTTATTGCATCATATAGGTTGCTCACATAGTTGCATATCTAGACAACCTATCTTGTTGCAAAGTTTAATTTGGTAAAGAAAAGTTTAAAAATTGTTAGTTCCTATTCACCCCCCCTCTAGTCAACTCTATCGATCCTTTCAATTGGTATCAGAGCCTCGTCTCTTTATTAAGGACTTTGCCATCTGAAGAGTATGGTTGACACCGTAGACGGTGGGGAGGAGGAGCACTCCGGTGTGAATCCGATCTCGTCTACGGGTAATGGGGAAACCGCGGTGTCCCGTGAGGAATTCAATGTGGCCTTGGACACATTGAAAACCTCCATGACAACGATGGTTGAAAGCATGTTTAATAAATTCTTAGAAGGACTTAAACTACCTACCTCGCTGTTGAAAGTGGGTGATCCCGCTAACAAGGTGATGGATGCTAACTCCGATAAGGGGGAAACTAATAGTGAGAAGGGTCCTTCTACTAGTGGTAGAAATGGCACTGGCATCTTTGCCCATGTGGAACCTCCAACTTATGGAGGACCGATTCCCTCTACTCATTTAAATCATGCCGGTCCTCCTCCTAAGATTGTGAAAAATGAGGATTTTGATTCTTAGGTGTATCGCTTCAAGCATCATTTAAATCATGTGAATACTAACCTTTGGAGAATCATTGAAGAAGGTTTCTATCCACATGACTGAAGCAACTTCACCCCGAGAGAAGTGGTGGATAATCAATTCAATGAGAGTGCTCTCTTCATCATCCAAGATGCAATTCTTCCCGAAGATCTCCCTCATCTTCGACCCCATGCCATGGCCAAAGACGCATGGCAATGCGTTGTGTCTGTCTTTGAGGAAGTGCTAGCATTCAACGCTCCAACTATGAAGTGGTACAAGATGAAGCCGAGGAGTTTGCAATGAAAGAAGATGAAGAACCTCGTGAGCTCTTTCAAATAGTGACCAAACTCGTGGTCTCACTCCGAGATCATGGGAGGAAGGACACGGATGACAATTGGATCAAGCGCAAGTTCCTCAAGGCCATGATGCCCTACAACAAGGTCATGTCCTCCGTCATTCGTCAAAGACCGGACTTCCACTCCATGACCTCAACAAAAGTGTTGGATGAGTTCGTTGCAATGAGCATCTTAGACAAGACCGCCGACAATGCGGTGCTCCGTTCTCAAAGGGCAAAGAAGCCCAACATTGCCTTGAAGGCCAAGGTTATTGTGGAAGAATAGGAAGAAGAGGAGGATGAGGAGAGCAACCCCTAAGATATGAAATATGATTATCATGAGCACATGGCTCTTGCTTCAAGACAATTTTGGAGCAAGAAGAATTCAAGACCCAACTTCAACAAGAACAACTCAAGTGGCGTCAAGGGCAAGCAACGAGTTAGAACTTGTTTCAACTGTGGCAATGTGAGCCATTTCGTTGCAGATTGTCCTTACGAGAAGCGGGAAGACAATGGTGGTAAGTTCATCCGAAAAGACAAAGCCAAGTCCTTCCCCAACAAGAACAACTTCACTAAGAAGACTTCTACTCGTGGGTTTGTGATTCAAGAAGAATACCGTGAGGATGACGATGATGATGAAGATAGAGAAGCAATGGTCATGGCATCCATTGCCATTGCTACATCTCCCCGGATGTCTCTCTTCGATTCACCCAACGAGAACATCACCGCCAAGTGCCTCATGGCTAAAGCCACCAACAAGATAACCCCCAACATCAAAACCACCATCATTACTAATCCCTCTTGGATGGATGGCATTGATGAAAGTGAGGGGTCTAATGAAGAAGTAAATGAATTTGAGTCTTTTATGAGTAAGCTCAAGGGCAAATCCAAGAAGCACTTTGTTGCTCTCTTGGAACAACTTGGTGAAGCCAATGACATGATCGAGGCTCACGAAGAAACCATCTCTAAGTTGGAAGGTCATAGTCGTGACTATTCCGATGAGATATCGGATCTCTCCAATGCTCTTGAGGAAGAGCGTGGGAATCATTTGGCTCTTGAGGAGTCACACAATGGTGACCATGCCAAGTTAAAGAAAGATCTTGATCATGCTCTTGTTGTGTCTCGTGTGCTAACTTCCGAGAAGGCTAAACTTGGGGTTGATCATGCTAGACTCAAGGAGGAGTTTGATGTACTTGACAAGGCCCACAAGGTCTTGAAGGGTGCACATGCAAACCTCAAGGAGTCTCATGCTCAACTCCAAGTTGAGCTAACCAAGGAAAAGGCCACCTTTCCTCATATGGTATTAATTGATAATGCATATGCCACTAACCCGTATTGTGAGCATGTGCATCTTGTGGAGGAGAATGCCAAATTGAAGGATCAACTTGAGAAAGGCCTTGTGACATGCATTCAAGGTGATAAGAACCTCAACGACATTTTGAGCAATCAAAAGGAAGTTGTGGCCAAGGAAGGAATTGGATTCGCACCCAAGTCCAAGAACAAGAAGAAGAATGACAAGACCAAACGACCTCCCCCTCTCAAGCAAACCTTTGTGAAAGAGGGAGAGGGTGCTCCTAAAGAGAAGAAGAACAACGTGAAGGGTGTTGATGTCAAAAAGGGCAACACCACCTCCCCCTCCTTCAACAAAGCCGGCGACTTTAACCCTTCTTATGTGTTGTGTCGTGCTAGTGATGGACATGTTTATGCTAAATTTGTTGGTTCTCCTTATGAGTACATTGAATGGTCCATTTGGGTTCCTAAGACCCTTGTTACTAACATCAAAGGACCCATTACTAAATGGGTACCTAAAACCAAGCATTGATCTATTGTAGGTGTTTGCTTCCGGTGGGGGATCATGGTTGCTCGATAGTGGAGCAACAAATCATATGACCGGGAGCAAGGACTTGGTGGTGGACGTGCAAAAGATTCCATCTATGCCCACCAATGTCGAGTGGGGTGATGCCTCACATTCTAAGGTATTGGGTCTTGGCAAGGTTGTCGTTTCTCATGATCTAACGATCGAGAAAGTCATGCTTGTTGAGTCCCTTGCATACAATTTACTTTCCGTTCGTCAACTCGCACTTATGGGCTTTGCCACTTTCTTTGATATTGATACCGTGGCCCTCTTGTGGAGCAAGACTCTTAAAGTAGCCTTTGTTGGGCATGTCGAGAACGGTCTCTATGTGATTAACTTTTCGGAGCGACCCACTAAGACCGCGACATGCCTAATGGCTAAAGTTGACGTGGGATGGCTTTGGCATCGCCGTTTAGCCCATGTCAATATGAGATCTTTGCAAAGTCTTCTCAAGGGGGACCATGTCCGTGGACTAACAAATGTTAGTTTTGCCAAAGATCGTGCTTGCAGTGCTTGTATTGAAGGAAAGCTTCATGAGACGGCTCACCCTCCCACGACTATCATCTACTCAAAGAGACCCTTGGAGCTCCTTCACATGGATCTCTTTGGGCCACCATCATTTGATAGTCTTGGAGGTAGAAAGTATTGCTTGGTGATTGTGGATGATTATTCAAGATACACTTGGGTATATTTCTTCAAGAGGAAGAGTGAGACTCAACAAACCGTCATCGAATTTGCAAATGAAGCTCAACGTCAACATAATTCAAAGATCTTGACAATAAGAAGTGACAACGGCACCGAATTCAAGAACTACACCTTGGATGAGTTTCTTAGTGATGAGGGGATCAAGCATCAATATGTTGCACCATATACCCCTCAACAAAATGGTGTTGCGGAGAGGAAGAACCGGACGTTGATGGATGCGGCAAGGACCATGATGGCGGAGTTCAAGTCTCCATACAACTTTTGGGCCGAAGCCATCAACACAGCATGTCATGCATCCAATCGGCTCTATCTCTGCAAGGGCTTGAACAAGACTCCTTATGAAATACTCACCGGTAACAAGCCCAATCTCAAGTACTTCCAGGTGTTCGGGTGTAAGTGTTTCATTCTCAAGAAAGGTGTTCGTTTGTCTAAATTTGAGGCTAGAGCTTTGTCGGTGTTCTGGGAACGGGGGTCCCCAGACTTGCCTGCCTGTGGCGTGGCTCAAGGGGCGGCCCAGCAGGGCCCATCTTCATCAGCACGAGCTCAAGACCCTTGCGAGGGGCCAAGCCTCGCGGGGTGGACGACAAGGAACCTCCTCATGCACGGCCTCGTCAGGATGGCTCGCGAGGAGGCGGAGAGATCAAGGCGGGGTACCTCACGAGGTGCCCATGATGCAAGCCATGACGACCAGGGGCGCCAGGCGGGCGCCAGCCCGCGCAGTGTCCTCCTTTCCTCTTTGGTGCAAAGGGAGCAAGCGCGGGCGAGAGCATCAAGCAAAGGCATCCATTTCGGTGCAACAAGACCAAGACCGTCGCAATGGCATGAAGGAGGTCATGGTGGAGCCCAGGAAGGCGTCATCGTCAGAGCCTTTGACAGGCGGGGACCAACTTTAGTCAGGATAAGTGTACTAGATGTTCCCCTTCAAAATGGCCAATTGTTGTCGCCCTTCCTGCTCAATATTTGGGAAGAGGCCCACGGCCTTTGCCTATAAATAGGACTAGCCACCACAAGGTAGAGGCATCGGATCGTCACCAGGAAACCAGTAGAAAGAGCGACTGAACTCCCCTAGTAGTTCATCGCACCAGCCAAGAACAGACCCTCGCGAGGCTGTTCTTCCTTGTACTGTTCATCATCAACCCAAGAGGCAATCCACCACACCACACACTGGAGTAGGGTATTACACCACAATGGTGGCCTGAACCAGTATAAACCTCGTGTCTCTTGTGTTGTTCCTTTGATTACTTAGATCCTAGCGAGGCGGTGAGGAGCAGGTAGGTAGAGGGCGAAATCACCGCGCGCACCCCAGTGTTTGAATCTAGAGGGTCTGCCGGAACCCGAAATCCGACATTTGGCGCGCCAGGTAGGGGTGCGCCGGAATTCGTCTTCCGCCACCCTATTCTTCACCGACCATCGCATCCATGTCAGACGCTCGCCGGGCCCGCGCCGAGCGCCGTGCCGCTCTCGCTTCCCGCGTCACCCAGACGGCCCCCGTCGGCGGCCACCCCCACTGTTCCCCGTCGCCTGCCGTCAACGCCGCCACCGGCCCGGCGGGGAACAAGCAGCAAGCATCATCCCAACATCCATCCATGAGGCAAGACGGCCGCACTGCTACATCCTCACTCGCCCCAGCTGGTTCTTCATCCCGCGCACCCCGCGCGGCCATGGAGGCTCGAGCTGCGCTCATCGCGGCAAACGAGCTCCTGCGCTATCGCCCAGTCGACGACGTCTACGAAGAGTGGCTCGACCGCGTCACCAAGCTCGTATGTGCCACAAGGGGCACCCCCGCGCCGTCCTTCTCGCTGCACCACGCCCCGCCCTGCGCGGGCAATGAAGCTCCGGGGGCGCCTCAGCCGCCTCCCCCTCAAGAAGGTGCCCTGGCCCCAAGGCGCGTGGCCCCTGGACGGAACCCACTCCGTCCGGCGCCAGCGCAGCAAGAGCGGAGCTGCCAAGAGGTCCCTCGCCCCCAAGAAGCTGCCCGAGTGCTCCCTGCTCCGGCCCGTCGCGACCACGCTCCTGTTCCTGCAGGCCAAGACCCCACGCTGCTCCCAGCTGGAGCACATGGGGGCCCACAATACCAAGCTCCTCGTCACCAGAGGCCTTCCGTGGCCACAGCAGGCTGTCGCGCCTTCACCATCGAGCTGCGCAGCGTCGTGTGGCCCTGCAAGTTCAAGCCAGACCTACCTCCTCGCTACGACGGCACCGCCAACCCTGCGGAGTTCCTCCAGCTCTACGAGCTGGGCATCGAAGCCACCAACGGGGATGAGAAGGTCATGGCGAACTGGTTTCCCATCGCGCTCAAGGATGGGGCCCGCACATGGCTCCTGAACCTGGCTCCAGGCACGATCTCCTCCTGGGACGATATGCGCACCCGTTTCATCGCCAACTTCCAAGGTACTCGCGACCGGCCACCTGCTGTGAGCGACATGCGCCGCATCAAGCAGCAACCAGGGGAGACCGTGCAGAAGTACATCCAGCATTTCAACAACGCACGCCTCAAGATTCCCAAGGTGACCAAGGAGGCCATCATCTCAGCCTTCTCCGACGGTGTGCGTGACGTCAAGATGAAGGAGGAGCTGGCGATGCATGAAGATATGTGCACTTCCTTGGAGCTGTTCAACTTGGCGACCAAGTGCGCCAGGGCTGAGGAAGGGCGCCTTTCCCTCCTCGAGCTGCCAGCCGCAGACCCAGAAGAGAAGAAATCCAAGGCCAAGGACGTGAAGCGCAAGGGGGCTGACGTGCTCGCGGCAGAACCAGACACCAAGCGGGGCAGAGATCAGCCCGAGTCTTTCAAGGGCAGCCGGTACTGTGTGTACCACGACCTCCAATCCCACAACACCAACGAATGCCAAGAGCTCTGAGCCGTGCGAGGAGGAAGGATCGGCCGATGCCCCGACCGCAATGATCGAGGCTATGGCCGAGGAGGAGGAAGGAACGCGGGACGCTGGGAAGACCGCGGCCCTCGCCAAGGGTGGCGCGACCGACCTCGCGAGGATCGCTGGCAGGATCAGCCTCGAGAGGGAGACTGGAGGGATCAGCCTCGCGAGGATCGCCCACAAGGAAACGCAGGCCTCCCTCCACTGCCACCGCAGCCAAGGAGAAACGAGGACCATCATCAGGACGAGGGGGCTGGGGGCTTCCAGGAGCCGCGCGTGATCGCCTGCATCCTGGGCAGAGCTCAAGCCCCAGCCTCTCAACGCATTTTCAAGCAGTTCGCCGCGAAGTGAATGCAGTCCTCCCCAAGCTTGAAGCCACGCACCCCCTCAGGTGGTCGGCGTGCGCCATCACGTTCAGCTCAGCGGATCAGCTCAAGTGCGCGGCCACAGCCGGAGTCCTCCCGATGCTTTGCTCCCCAGTCATCAGCAACGTGCAAGTCACCAGGACCCTCATCGATGGTGGGGCAGGGCTCAACGTCCTGTCCGTAGAGACATTCAACAATCTCCAAATGCCTTACGATCAGCTTCAGCCAACCAAGCCTTTCTCCAGAGTCACCGATGGCTCCACGGTTCCGATTGGGCAGGTCCACCTCCCTGTCACCTTCGGGGCGCGCAACAACTACAGCACCGAGCTCATCGACTTCGACGTCGCCCACATTCGCCTGCCATACAAGGCCATCCTCGGCTACCCAGCCCTCGCCAAGTTCATGGCCGTGACTCATCACGGCTACAACGTCCTCAAGATACCAGGAAGCGATAGAGTCATCATGGTGCCTTGTGAAGAAAGAGACGCAATGTGCTCCCTGGAACGAGCTTTTCAGGCTGCATCACTTGAAGAACCAGATCGCGGGAGCGGGAGGCTCCCTGAGACCGCTCCCAAGAAGAAGAAGACATCGCCAGGCCCGACCCCTCAGGAGGCAGGCCCTTCAAGGTCTATGCCTGCTCAGGGGGCACCTCCTTCTGTCGCATAGGAAGGCGCGCTTGGCGCCCTCCTCAAGCAGGGCTCGGGGGCTCCCTCCTGGAGGGCCACCGACCTTGCTAAGGTCACAAGGGAGGCACTTGGGCACCACTTGGAGGCATGTTTCAAAACACGTTTCCCTTAGGAAGGAGCAAGGCCAGGAGGGCCAAACCCTCAGGAGTTCGTCAGTCAGATCATGCAGGAGTTGCAGGAGTCAAGAGTCATGAGTGGCAGCCGCCGCTTACCCGCCGCAGCTCCCCATCCAGGCGAGGATGGTGTGCTGCGCGTCATCATCGACATCCCAGGGCTCAACCAAGCCGCCTCTCAGGAGCGCTTCTGGCCCTCACGCATGGGGCGCTGCGAAGGCCCACCCCACAGCTACGTTCGCATGGCCTACGGCTTGCCGGACGCGGCTGTTGCGCGCCAGCGCCTCATGGGAAGCATCCTGGGAGCTCAGGAGGCCAGGCGTTCTGTAGTCCTGGTAGAGATGGAGACGGTTCGCGAGGAGCCACCAGCGCCTCCGGAACCTCCCGAGGCTCCTGGGCCTGGGGGCTCGTGAAGACCGGCTTCCGCAGCCCACGACGTCCGCTACTTCAACACCCCTTCATCGTCAACACTATCAGGTGACATCTTTCAAGTTTCGTTTCCAGCTGGGAGCGCCCCCAGGGCTGCATTATTCCCAGGCCACGTGGGTCCGTCCCTACGGCATGTATCCCTTTTTACTTTATGTTCCTAGCTTACTTTGTTGGGGGCGCCCCTCGGGCTGCATCGTCCCCAAGCCGCTCGGGCCAGACCCAGCGGCATGTACCCCTCGTGCGTTTATTTTCGGGCCATGCATTCGACCCATCATGCTTGTTATTTGATGCCTGTCCCCGGCACCTCTTCTTCCTTCATGCCGGCCGCTTGCACGTTAAAGGGGGGTACCTGAGCATCACGACTCAGGGCTCCTACTGGCTCTCCAGCCCTCACCCTCTGGCTTTGTCCACGGCATCGCGACCTGGCAAACCAGCGACGACTGCGACCCGCTCGAGGGCCGGGACCCGAGGACGTAGAGCGTCGACATCAAACCAAGCTTGCGCGTTAAAGGGGGGGTACCTAAGCATCGCGACTCAGGGCTCCTACTGGCTCTCCAGCCCTCACCCTCTGTCTTTGTCCAAGGCATCGCGACCTGGCAAACCAGCAACGGCTGAGACCCGCTCAAGGGCCGGGACCCGAGGACGTAGAGCATCAGCATCTAGCCAAATTTGCAGGAACACATCACAAGTTAAGGCCCAGTGCCAGGCGCAACCCACCTTGAGGTAGGGCCCCGTGAGTCCCGCGCTGGCTCACGGGTGCCCAGATACACCTCCTCATGCCCTATTGTGTCGGCCACGTGTCAGGGCGGGGCTGTACACGCCCCGGGGGCTCCTCCCGGAGGGGAGCCCCCTCCAACGCACCAGTGGAAGCACCATGCTCCGTGCTGGCTGACGACACTGCCGAGGAGCGGCTATGCCTGTACACATATGGAAGCGCTATGCTTCGCGCTGGTGATAAACAACTGAGGGTGGCCCCCGGCCGCATCAACCTCAGGGAGCCCAGAGCTTAGTGTCTGGCCTCATCGCAACGCCTCCCCTCAGGAGTGCCGCGCGAGGGGGCTGGGCACGGGGGCAGCGCCTGGGTCACGCCTAGATGTACGCCACCCAGCCAGGCCCCTCGGGCCTGGTTCGTCACGCGTCTCTCCCCGAGCGGAGCCAAGGTACGAAGGTCGTTTGAGCGTCAAGGGGGACTCCTGAGCATCACAACTCAGGAGCCTAACTGGTCACGTAGCCCCTCACTCCTTAGTTCCGAAAGGCTAACAGCGGTTGAGGTATGCGCCGGGCCGGGCTCTGCAGACGTAGAATGGTAGATTCACCCACACATCTCACCTCCCTACTTGCTGTTCGTGCGCCAAGGGGGACTCCTGAGCATCGCGACTCAAGAGCCTAACTTGTCACGTAGCCCCTCACTCCTTGGTCCCGTCCTGGTTTCTGGTCGGGGCTAACGGCGGCTGAGGTATCCGCGGGGCCGGGCTCTGCCGGCGTAGAACATAAGCAAGTAGGAAGAGCGCAAATCTCAAGGAATTCAAAAGCAAATATTACAGTCCATAACTGTTATCACGACACCAAACACAAGTCTAAATGCCTCCCCGAGGCATGATGCATGTTGCAGGAGCTGAAAGCAGGACAGGAGCCACGACGGAGTCGTTTGTTGGCGGCGGAGCTGCGCGGAGCGGGTTCGCCTCGTGAAGCCGCAGGACCGGCAGCGCCTCGCTTCAGCTTGGTGCTGAAGGCCCAGATTTTTTACAGCAGAGCCTCCGCATGACCCTTCACAGCCTCAGCAGCGGCAGTGGCAAGCTCGCCGGTCGCTAGCTCCAGCAGGCTGTCGAGGTCGACATTGGGATCGCGAAGGTAGACGTGGGTAAGGACCCGCGTCAGCGCTGCAGAAGACAGGACACGCGCCTCGGCCTTAGCCGTAGGGCCAAGGCCAAGGGTGACATCTTCAAAAGCATGGACCAGGAAGGGGAGCAGCTTGGCGGGGCCGTCCTCGGCGCTGGCCAGAGGGCTTTCCAGGCCGCTGTCATAAAGCGACCTCAGCAAGGTGCGAGCTTTCACCTCCATCTCCATGAAGGCCTTGTGGTCCTCGGCAAGGACCCGCGCCTTGCCGTCCAGCTCGACCTTCCACGCCTCCGACTCCTGCTCCAGTGCGCCCAGGCGGTCACGGCGCTTGTTAAGCTTGGCGTCTCGGTCCTTGATGGCCGCCTCGCGAGCCTTCATGTCTTCTTCCTTCTCTTGGCGGATGCGGACCTCCTCGGCAAGTTGGTCCCGCAGGCCCTGCAGTTCGCTCTCCAACGCCTTGCAGCGACCTCGGGCATCAGCCGCCTCCCCCAAGGCGGCGTTGCAAGTGGCCTTCTCCCCAAGGACAGCCTGCTTCTCCTCGTCGCAGGCCGTCGAGGCCTGAACTAGGGCCGCTCGAATCGAAGCATCAGAGCGAATCCAACCAGAAGCCAGCTCCAAGCGCCCGTCCACCAAGTGAGGGTCGGCGCCCAGAAGATCTTGCCACAACCGGTCCAGTTCAATAGCAGCACGATCTAGGACAGTGGGAGGAGTCGGAGAGACAATAGTTGGTGGAGTAGGAGGGGAGGACGGCAGCGTAACCATAGTATCCCGAGGCAGGACCTGCTGCGCCCCAACAGTGGTGGCGGTGGCGTCAGGCAAGGATACCTTAGGAGTCGCTTGGACCATGGGGGCTGAGCTCGCCCCAGCCAGCTCCACCAGGCCTCACGAGGACAATCGGGCAGGAGAGGCCCGTGCCTTGCAGTCACCTCCTTTCGTGGGCAGAGGCGCTGCCCCAGGTGGAACCTCAGGAACCCCCTTCGGCTTCTTCACCGCACGCGCCAGCCTAGCCAAGAGATACAGACATCAAGCCTCAGCAACAAAGCAAGGAACAAAACAAGAATCAAGCACTTACTGGTCATCGCTCGCGAGCTCGAGCAACCTCCGGACATACTTGAAGCCCGAGAGCCGGTTGCAGGATCAGCCTCGAGAGGCTCGGGAGCAGGAGGCGTGCCTACGGATCGCCTCGGAGCCGGGGCAGACCCGCGGGGGACCAGCCCAGTCCTGGCCTTCTTCGAGATCGGGGGCAAGCTCTCGCTGCCCCGCTCGTCGTCATCCTCGTCGTCGCTCGGCAAGTGGCGGAGAGCGCGGGACCTGCGCCGGGGGAGAGGCGCTCTCGACTCCCCGTCGGTAGCCTCAGAGTTAGGCCCTCCTTCCCGCTCCTCTTCTTCCTCCTCTTCGCTGGAGTCACCGGAGGACACGTTCACCGTCGCCAGGGCCGTCGGGTCCTCGGGAACCTCCGTGGGCATGGGCCCGTCCCCATTGAAGACGGGCATGGAGTTCACCACCTTCTCCCAATCATCTCGAAGGAACAAGGGTACAGGGGCGCCCTCCAGCCTCGCCACGTCTCCCCCGACCAAAGATTGGAGGACCGCGGCCAGATCTTCGTCGGCCAAGACTGCGGGGCTCGGGCGGGGCCTCCACAGCGGAAGCGAGTACTTACGAAGCGGGGCCACCCGGTGCTCTAGGAACTCCCTCAGGAGCGACGTACCAGTCAGCTTCGCCGCCGCCATGTTGCCCGGACTCAGATCCGCATCCATCTTCTCCAACACCGGCTTCGTGCGGGGGTCCATGAGCTCCGCGCGAGACCAGTCATCAAAGCTTGTGGGCTGCTCCGTGGGTAGAATCAGCCGAGGGTGGATGCGCCCAGCATCTACCATGACCCACTTGCTCCTGAAACCCTCAATCCTCTTCCCGGGCTTCGAGATGGTGTTGGACCCACCATACGCGACAAAGCTCGCGCACGCAGAGATAGGACCACGAGAGGTCCAGAGGGAGAAGTAGTGGTGCAACAAGGCCATAGAGGGCTGCACTCCGACATGAGCCTCACAATAGTAGGCGAAGATCGCCAGAAGAAGAACAGAGTTGGGGTGGAGATGCAGAGCTTGCAGGTCGTAATGGCGGAGGACAGAGAAGAAAAACTTAGAAAAGGGAGGTACCAGACCGGCAGCAATGGCACTTACAAAGAGCGGATAGAAGGTGCTCCCTTGGCCCACGGGAAGGGCGGGGCCGGCCTTGAACACCTTCGCCCCGTCGATGCCTTGCGCCGCCACCATCCGGCGCACCCGGGCAAGGCTCGCCTCCGACACGTTCGGCGAGTCCAAGGCGGGCGAGTACCAAGCTTCGGCCGGGGTCTGGCAAGGCGCCATGTCTTGCTAGGGCGCGCGGTCGAAGTAGATCTGAAGATTTCGGAGGCAGAAAGGAAGGGCGCAAGAAAGGGGATCTGGGCAATGACCGGAGGAAGCAAGGGAAGCAAAGCCTAGGCGGATACCGCTCTTTTGATGATTCTCGCAGTTGCGGGGGCACCCACATTCAACCAACCGCCACGCGGCGCCTAAGGCCGCAGGCTGTTAGGGCCCGCGGCGCTTCACACTTGCCCTTTCGCTTCTCGGGCGCGCCTTGGTCCCGGGGGCTACTGTCGGTGTTCTGGGAACGGGGGTCCCCAGACTTGCCTGCCTACGGCATGCGGCGTGGCTCAAGGGGCGGCCCAGCACGGCCCATCTTCATCAGCACGAGCTCAAGACCCTCGCGAGGGGCCAAGCCTCGTGGGGTGGACGACAAGGAACCTCCTCAGGCACGGCCTCGTCAGCCTGGCTCGCGAGGAGGCGGAGAGATCAAGGCGGGGTACCTCACGAGGTGCCCATGACGCAAGCCATGACGACCAGGGGCGCCAGGCAGGCGCCAGCCCGTGCAGTGTCCTCCTTTCCTCTTTGGTGCAAAGGGAGCAAGCGCAGGCGAGAGCATCAAGCAAAGGCATCCATTTCGGTGCAACAAGACCAAGACCGTCGCAACGGCAGGAAGAAGGTCATGGTGGAGCCCAGGAAGGCGTCATCGTCAGAGCCTTTGACAGGCGAGGACCAAATTTAGTCAGGATAAGTGTACTAGATGTTCCCCTTCAAAATGGTATATTGTTGGCGCCCTTCCCGCTCAATATTTGGGAAGAGGCCCAGGGCCTTTGCCTATAAATAGGACTAGCCACCACAAGGTAGAGGCATCGGATCGTCACCAGGAAACCAGTAGAAAGAGTGACTGAACTCCCCTAGTAGTTCATCGCACCAGCCAAGAACAGACCCTCGCGAGGCTGTTCTTCCTTGTATTGTTCATCATCAGCCCAAGAGGCAATCCACCACACCACACACTGGAGTAGGGTATTACACCACAATGGTGGCCTAAACTAGTATAAACCATGTGTCTCTTGTGTTGTTCCTTTGTTTGCTTAGATCCTAGCGAGGCGGTGAGGAGCAGGTAGGTAGAGGGCAAAATCACCGCACGCACCCCAGTGTTCAAATCTAGAGGGTCTTCCGGAACCCGAAATCCGACAAGCTTATGAGGGCATATTTGTTGGTTATGCTACAAACTCTCATGCTTACCGTGTCCTCAACAAGTCCACCGGACTCATTGAGGAGACGTGTAACGTGGAGTTTGACGAAAATAACAGCTCCCAAGTGGAGCAAAGTGGTACTTGTGATGTAGGTGATGAAATTCCTCCCCAAGCCATAAGAAGAATGGGTATTGGTCATATTCTACCCATTGAGGAACCCCTTGTGGCTGAAGGAGAAGGACAATGCTCCACTCAAGTGGAGCCATCACCTCCCCAAGACCCACCCGCTTCCGAAGAACAAAGTGAAGGCCCTCAATCTCGTGAACAAGACCAAGGGCAAGATCAACCTCAAGATGGTGATGAACCTCCAAATGATGCCCAAGGTCAAGTTCTCCCCCTCGAGCAAGCTCATGATCAATAACAAGCTCAAGACAGCGCTCAAGATAATCAAGTTAACCCTCCTCCTTCCACATCCGAGGAGGAATTAGAGCATCGTGCCGCGAAGATTGCTTCCAAGCTCACCACCAAAGGTCATCTCATGGAGAATGTGGTTGGAAGCCTAAGAAAGGGGTAAGCACTCCTAGACAATTAGCAAACTACTATGAACATCACGCGTTTGTCTCTTGTGTTGAACCCCAAAAGGTCTATGAGGCGCTCAAAGATCCGGATTGGCTCAATGCCATGCATGAAGAACTCAACAACTTCGAGTACAACAAGGTGTGGAGATTGGTGCCAAGGCCGTCGGGGAACCACAACGTTATTGGAACCAAGTGGATTTTCAAGAACAAGCAAGATGCTCATGGGAACATCATTCGCAACAAGGCAAGATTGGTAGCACAAGGCTACTCCCAAATCGAGGGTATCGACTACGGTGAAACCTTTGCTCCCGTTGCTCGCCTTGAATCCATTCATTTATTTATTGCTTATGCTTCCCATCACAACTTTAAGTTGCAACAAATGGATGTGAAAAGTGCTTTTCTTAATGGTCCTATTAATGAGTTGGTCTATGTCAAGCAACCCCCCGGGTTCGAGGATCCCTACTTCCCGGATCATGTGTATCAACTCGATAACGCACTTTATGGACTTAAACAAGCCCCACGTGCGTGGTATGACCACCTTACCGAGTTGTTACAAGATCGTGGATTTGAGGTGGGGCAAATTGATCCCACTCTTTTTACTAAGAAGGTCAAAGGGGAGTTGTTTGTGTGCCAACTATATCTTGATGACATTATCTTTGGTTCCCCTAACAAAGCTTTCAATGAAGAATTTGCCGCTCTCATGACCTCTAAGTTCAAGATGTCTTCGATGGGAGAGTTGAAGTTCTTCCTTGGTGAGGGAGTTCCGGACTTGGGGGTGTCCGGATAGCCGAACTATCATCATCGGCCGGACTCTAAGACTATGAAGATACAAGATTGAAGACTTCGTCCCGTGTCCGGATGGGACTTTCCTTAGCGTGGAAGGCAAGCTTGGCGATATGGATATGTAGATCTCCTACCTTTGTAACCGACTCTGTGTAACCCTAGCCCTCTCCGGTGTCTATATAAACCGGATGGCCTTAGTCCATAGGACGAACAACAATCCTACCATAGGCTAGCTTCTAGGGTTTAGCCTCCTTGATCTCGTGGTAGATCTACTCTTGTAACCCACATCATCAATATTAATCAAGCAGGACATAGGGTTTTACCTCCATCAAGAGGGCCCAAACCTGGGTAAAAACATCGTGTCCCTCGTCTCCTGTTACCATCCGCCTAGACACACAGTTCGGGACCCCCTACCCGAGATCCGCCAGTTTCGACACCGACATTGGTGCTTTCATTGAGAGTTCCTCTGTGTCATCACTGATAGGCTCGATGGCTTCTTCGATCATCAACAACGATGTAGTCCAGGGTGAGACCTTCCTCCCCGGACAGATCTTCGTATTCAGCGGCTTCGCACTGTGGGCCAATTCGCTTGGCCAGCTGGAGCAGATCGAAGGCTACGCCCCTGGCCGTCAGGTCAGATTTGGAAGTTTGAACTTCACGGCTGACATCCGCGGGGACTTGATCCTCGACGAATTTGAGCCACAGCCGAGCGTGCCGTACTGTCATGATGGGCATGATTTAGCTCTGCAGCCGGACAGTACCCTGGAGGCCGCACTCGAACCCACTCCGATCTTCGACTCGGAGCCGGCTGCGCAGACCAAGGATGGATGGCTAGACACCACCTCGGGGGCTGCAACCTCTACGGCGATAGAGCCGAACATCGATCTTGTCCCCCATGAAGCTCGTGACTCCAAGGTGCCGGACTCCTTGCCTGACTCCAGACCTCCCGCGCCCCCTCCAGTCGAATCCGATTGGGCGCCGATCATGGAGTTCACCGCGGCGGACATCTTTCAACACTCACCTTTTGGCGACATCTTGAGTTTGCTAAAATACCTCTCGTTATCAGGAGAGGCCTGGCCGGACTGCGGCCAGGACGGTTGGGATGCGGACGACGAAGAAATTCAGAGCCCACCCACCACCCACTTGGTAGCCACTGTCGACGACCTAACCGACATGCTAGATTACGACTCTGAGGACATCGATGGTATGGACGACGATGCCGGAGACGACCAAGAACCAGCGCCTAACGGGCGCAGGAAAGCCACCCCATCCCACAACATATGCATGGTGGACACACCAAAAGGAAGCGACAATGAGGAAAAACGGGACGTGGCGAAGGATAACTCCCCCAACAGACAAACAAAGCGGCGACGCAAGCGCCGCCCGAAGACCGGCATCGACAAAAACGGTACCCATATGGACCTGGCCCTAGAGCAGGGTGAAGCAGTGGACGACGCACACGTCAACAAGCAACCAGCCGGACATGAACCGGACAAGCAACCCATCCCCGGCGAAGATGATCTCACATCACCAGAGCATACGAATCTCCATAACAGGCTCGTCGCCACTGCAAGAAGTTTGAAGAAGCAAAAGCGGAAGCTCAAAACAGCGGAAGACACACTCAGAATAAGATGGAGCAAAGTACTCAACACCGCAGATAAATATGGCACTAGTCACCAGACAAAGAGCTACCCGAAGCGCAAGTTGTTGCTCGAATTTGACGAGGAGGCCTTCGAGCCCCCGCAGTCAAAAAAGAAAGGGGCCACCTGGCCCGATAGACGACCAGATGATAGGACAAGAGCAACACGGGGCGCCACACACAAGCCGGCACATGATCAGCATAAAGATCTTCAGAAGGATAACCCGGTCAGGTCTATCTATGGGCCAAAAAAGAAGACTCCAGGAAGTATCACAACCAGCCGAGCATTTGAAGACAATGGCACACCCAAATACAGGGGCGCCGCACACCCACTATGTTTTACCGACGAGGTACTGGATCATGGATTTCCAGCAGGATTTAAACCCATAAACATAGAGGCATACGACGGAACAATAGACCCCGGAGTCTGGATTGAGGATTATATCCTACACATACACATGGCAAGAGGAGACGATCTCCATGCCATCAAATACCTTCCCCTCAAGCTCAAAGGGCCGGCCCGGCATTGGCTTAAAAGCCTCCCAGAAAATACGATTGGGAGTTGGGAAGAGCTTGAGGATGCGTTTCGAGCAAATTTCCAGGGGACTTATGTCCGGCCTCCAGATGCAGATGATTTAAGTCACATAACTCAACAGCCTGGAGAATCAGCATGCAAATTCTGGAACAGGTTCCTCACTAAAAAGAACCAAATAGTCGACTGTCCGGACGCTGAAGCCTTGGCAGCCTTCAAACACAACGTCCGAGACGAATGGCTCGCCAGACACCTCGGCCAGGAAAAACCAAGAACAATGGCCGCACTAACAAGTCTCATGACCCGCTTTTGCACGGGGGAAGACAGCTGGTTGGCTAGATGCAGCACCAGCGACCCAAGTACATCCGAAATCAGGGATGAAAATGGGAAATCATGATGCAAAAAAGATCAGCGTCGGAACAAGGAGAATGGCCCAAATAGTACGGCGGTCAACGCCGGATTCAAAAGCTCTCGGCTGAACAACAAAACACTGCCCTTAAAGGATAACAGTGACGAGTTATCCAACCTCAACAAGATTCTGGATAGACTGTGTCAAATACACGCTACCTCCGGGAAGCCTGCAAACCATACCCACAGAGATTGTTGGGTCTTCAAGCAGTCCGGCCGACTTAACGCCGAACACAAAGGACTCGACACACCAAGTGACAGTGACGAAACCCAAAAGCAGTGCTCTGGAAAACAAAAGACTTTCCCATTAGAAGTCAAAACAGTGAACTCACTTCACGTGATAACACGCAGTGCGGCCCCTGCTATACCAGGACACCGTCCGCAGACTGGGGATAGAACCCACCAAAATTCGTTATAGCAGCACTTCCTTCAAAGGAGTGATGCCGGGCCTTTTTAGCCAATTTTACAGGCTCTGTACCACTAGGGGTCGTGTTTGGTTCATCCGACAACCTCCGTCACGAAAAGCTCACCCTCCATCGCCCCATTTAGCAGTAGCCCTTAAGCACTACTAGGGTGTGCAGCTTTCGCGCACTTTCATGTAATTCCGCATTACGCGTCTCTTACGCTTAAAAATGCCCGGTCCACGTGGCATATTCTTAAAACTCCAGGTGTCCCTCGACCACGGAGAATGTGCGGCTGCCTAGAAAGCCACACATTATTCTGACCTTGCAGGTCAAAGCCCCTAAAAACGGGTCATTTAGACCTCAGACATGGTTAGACGAGTCTGGCAAGGGGCTTCCCAGCCGCATACCCCCCTTTTTTTAGGGGGGCGCGCGAATAAATGATGAAAGCCAATAAAGCTCAACTTTCTTCATCTTCCAAATTATACTTTATTTTGATACACTTTTTGCACGATACTTTTTAGAAACTAAGTCCTTCTCTTTAAACAGATGAAGCACGTGCTACACCCGTCCAGGATACAGCACAATGGAGACACAGGCGCAGACGTGTACAGTAGGGACCCGTTGCAAGGATTCTTTTCAGATTAAGACCCTGCGTAAACCTTTCTCACTGTCTCTTGTTGATACACATCCCCCGGTTTCCCACCAGAGCCGAGGAGGAGGCTGGGGTTTTGGCATCGGCCGCGTCAGAAGTTCCCGCCTGTACCTGGACACTAGGGGCTTAGGGCTTTGTTCTGCCCGATATCATAAAGACCGAACACCTCAGGGAGTGTTCGGCATCTCGAGTTAGGCCTTATATGCATCAGCTCCGAATCATGTCTTTGGTCAAATGTTGGGTTTTCCCGGCTCCTGTGTTTTGCTGCCTTACGTTCCGTATCATCTGCTAACGCGGCACCAGGAGAACTACTGTGATTGTGCCCCGGTTCGGCCGGGAGAGCACCTCAGTAGAGAAAGCCGAAAACTGACTGTCATGATATAGCGAGAGACTGGTCAACCACTCGATCGACCATTGGAATGTTTAGAATTCCTCCGCTTTGAGGAAGGACCGCTTCCCGGTTAGGCACATACGCGCCCCAAGTTCGGAGAAGCGCGGTGCCATCAGGGGCTATATAGTAGCCCCACATTCGAGCTCCTATGGCTAAGTGAAAGTGATAAAGTGTTATAGTCCGGTTGCCTAGTTTGCTATGCTATCACCTCCTTAAAAGGACCAAGACGTTGGATTAAGTGTGAAAAAGCGTTTTTCTTTTTGCAAACACCCCCGCACCATGTGCTTGGGGGCTGAAGCCAAAGACTGCCATCTTTCAGATTATACATACATATACGGCCGCATAGGAGATAGTTCAATACTTGAACACACAAGTATAAAAAGTCATTGCATTATAAACATGATCTTAGAAATCATACATGTCATTCAAACATAACATCTTTCGATCACTGCGACTCTATTATACGAGCGCCTTGCAGGACTTCCTCAAAGTAATGCTCGGTGGGGAATCGGCTTTTGTCCGAACCCCAGGATGCAACACCGGTGGCATCCATCTCCGCCCAGTATGTTTTACCACGGGCGAGAGCCATCCGCGCACCTTCTATGCATGACGACCGCTTCATCGCCTTAATATGCGGCACTGCCCCAAGGAATTGCTGCAACAAGCCAAAATAACTCTTCGGCTCGGGGCTTTTCGGCCATAGATGAGTTACCACATCCGTCATGGCCAGTCCGGACAATCTATTCAGCTCAGCCCACTCAACCAGCCGATCACTCAACGGAAGTCGACGCTCCGGACTATGGAATTGAGACCAGAAAAGCTCTTCCATTTCATGATCCTCCTGGCTTCGAAAGTGCACGACTGCGTCAGCCGCACTCGCCGCCAAGTCCAGATAAGGATCCTCCGCACCGTACAATCGGCCCAGCTGAGCATACTTCGGATCCGTGAACTTCTTACGCAGCATAAAGGGCTTTCTAGCCACAATGTCTCCAACCTGATGCAGTTCCTCCTTCATAGCCCGCATCGCAGTACGGGCATCCTCGGCTTCGGCATCGGCCTTCTTCAGGTCCTCTTGCTCCGCCCGGCGTTCTCCTTCAAGAACCTCCAGGCGGTCGGTAGCAACTTTTATTTCATGGCCATTCCGGCCATCTCCTCCCTGCTTCGGCAGTGCGCAGCCTTCTCAGCTTCTAGCTCTTCCGCTGCCTTCAAGGCAGCCGCCTCGCTTTTTCTGGCCTACTCCTTGGCCCGAGCAAGTTCTGCTCGAAGGTCTTCCATAGCAGCAACACCATCTGCATCAAGCATACAACTTGTAAGGAATGGGCATCAGCTCCCTTACTAAGCGACCGCGGCGCAATCACATACCTTGTGACTCATCAAGTCGTTTATTGACCAGCGAGATGTCCGCATCTGCAGCGTCGAGTTGCTTCTTCAGCTCGGCGAACCCATCCATCCGGCTGGCCACCGAATGTTCCGCCACCTGCATAGGAAGGGCGACAGTTAATAACTGAGATTATGATCCTAGGCATGCTGCCGTTTTCGACAGCATACCAAGTCTCAGGGGCTACTATACAGGGCGCACTTCATGTGCAAAACTGTCAATAGGTATGTCATTTTTTGCGTACCTCAAATCCCGTCAGTAAACTTCTGACGGCCTCATACAACCCGCTTTCGGCGAACGAGATCCTCTCAATCACATTACCCATTAATGTGCAGTGATCTTCTGATATGGACGCCCTATTAAGCAAATCCTGCAGCTCCACCGGCCGTACTCCAATGGGTGCTGAACTCTCCAGCCCCGCCAGACTCGGGGAGACCCTCCATGATGACACCTCAGGGTTGTCCGCCCCGTGCGATGAGGCGGCAGATGGAGGCGTTTCGCTCTCCATCATCTCCGGACGAAGGTCTCCCGAAGATGAGTTGTGCTGAGATGGGCTGAGATCCGAACTACAAGGTAAAAACTTCGGTTACCTTTAGACATTAAGCAGGGGTGTCTAATAATTATAAAATCCCCCTTTTTACTTACGGCTCGTTAGAGGGCTGATTCCTCTGAGGAGACAGTACGGCCGGGGCGCTTTCTGGCGCAGGACCTTCCGGTATAGATTTCTTTCCCCGCTTTGAGGCCTTGGCCTCCGGGTCTTCGGAAGCGTTCCGCTTCTCCCCTGGAAGGAGGGACTCTCGATTCCTCACTTACTAAACGCCTCCTTGGTAGAGGTGACAGTTTCCCCGTGCCCCCCTTCGCCCTCATTTGAAGGTGCAACCTCCAACATTTTGATTAACACGGGATCCTGCGTGGTCTTAGGGAGGGGGGCCGGACACCATATCAGTTTCGCTTGCGCTATCCACTCCTGTCTAGGGATAGCTGGTTAAAAGGCAAGCTCACGATAAATAAATGGATGGTGTGTCCGGACACAGGGCTACTTACTTGAGTATCCGGGCAATTGCAGCTTAGGCCAGCGTCCTTGGTCAATTCCGGATGCGTCTCTTGCGATCCGAAGAACAGTTTATACATCTCCATGGGAGTCAAACCCATGAAGTGTTGAAGAGCTCGCGGCCCCTCCGGATTAAATTCCCACAGGCGGAGGGGGCGACGTTTGCAGGGCAGTAGGCGCCGGATCAACATGACCTGCACCACTGCGACCAGATTGATCTCCCTTTCTTGGAGGACTCGGATCCGGTCCTGCAACAGGGGGACGTCTTTGGGCGACCCCCAGTCACGCCCCTAGTTGACCCATGACGCCAGCTGCTATGGAGGGCCCGAGCAAAAGATGAGCGGCAGCTTCTGCCTGCTGCCCCGGGGAGCGGTGATATAAAACCACTCCTGTTGCCACAAGCTGAGCTCCTCTTGGAAAGAGCCCTTGGGCCATGGAGCTTCGGCCCTCTTGCTTATAACTGCCTCGCCACACTCTGCCTGACGCCCCTCAATCATCTTCAGCTCCATGTTGAAGGTTTTGAGCCATAAGCCGAAGTGAGGGGTAGTGCGGAGGAAGGCTTCACAAACAACAATGAATGATGAGATATGGAGGATGGACTCCGGAGCCAGATCGTGGAATTCCAGCCCATAGTAAAACTTGAGCCCCTCATGAAGGGATCCGTCAGGAAGCCTAAACCCCGACGGAAGTGAGACATGAACACGATGATCTCGCCGGGCTCGGGAGTTGGGATAACTTGCCCTCGGGCAGGCAGCCTATGCGAAATCTCGTAGGTTAAATACCTGGCATCTCTCAGCTTTAGCACGTCCCACCGGCCTCGTAGATCAGGACCGGACTTTGTCGAGGATCGAAGGTACCTGAATTCGGAGCCCTGGGTGTTGGAACTCAGGGAGAGGGGCGGATTCCATAGAAGATTGAATAAAAAGAACGGGCCTTGGTCTCATTATAAAGAGGAAGAATACCAAGAGCCATCCCCGTGACTGTTTGGAACCCGCCTTCGATGGAGGGGGCGTGGCAACGGGCGCGGTTGGGTTACCCACGTCCGTATTGATGGGAATCCCAGAATAAGGGGAACACGATCTCTGCTTCTACAGGACGTGCCAAGGAAACCGCTTCGCTAAATGCGCTGAAGTGGTACAATAAAAACGTTTCAAATAAAGGCTTGGTTGTGGTGTGACGTCCCACCACGGAATACGTCAGCAGATTGAACTTGTGTGAATATTATTCTCTCTGCGGTGGTATGTGGAATTTATTTTGCAGAGCCGGACACTATCCTGGTGTTCACGATCTTCTATAAATTATTTGGAGGAGGAACCCGCATTGCAATGCCGAAGACAATATGCACGCCGGACTCGTCGTCATTGAAGCCTGGTTCAGGGGCTACTGAGGGAGTTCCGGACTAGGGGGTGTCCGGATAGCCAAACTATCATCATCGGCCGGACTCCAAGACTATGAAGATACAAGATTGAAGACTTCGTCCCGTGTCCGGATGGGACTTTCCTTGGCGTGGAAGGCAAGCTTGGCGATACGGATATGTAGATCTCCTACCTTTGTAACCGACTCTGTGTAACCCTAGCCCTCTCCGGTGTCTATATAAACCGGATGGCCTTAGTCCATAGGACGAACAACAATCATACCATAGGCTAGCTTCTAGGGTTTAGCCTCCTTGATCTCGTGGTAGATCTACTCTTGTAACCCACATCATCAATATTAATCAAGCAGGACGTAGGGTTTTACCTCCATCAAGAGGGCCCGAACCTGGGTAAAAACATCGTGTCCCTCGTCTCCTGTTACCATCCGCCTAGACGCACAGTTCGGGACCCCCTACCCGAGATCCGCTGGTTTTGACACCGACACTTGGTTTTGATATCAAACAAAGAAGAGAAGGTACCTTCATCAACCAAGCCAAATACACTCAAGACATGCTAAAGAGATTCAAGGTAAGTGATGTCAAGCCAGCTTCTACTCCAATGCCTACCAAGTGCCAACTTGACATTGATCCCAATGGTAAAGCGGTGGATCAAAAGGTATATCGCTCTATGATTGGATCCTTGCTTTACCTTTGTGCATCTAGACCGGATATCATGTTGAGTGTGGGAATGTGTGCACGGTTTCAAGCCGCACCAAAGGAAAGCCACTATGTGGTGGCCAAGCGAATCTTTTGATATTTGGCTCATACCCCAAACTTTGGCCTATGGTACCCAAGCGGAGCAAACTTCAAGCTTGAAGGATTTACGGATTCCGATTGGGTGGGAGACAAAGTGGATAGGAAGTCCACTTCCGGAGGGTGTCAATTTCTTGGGTGCTCTTTGGTGAGTTGGTCTTCCAAGAAGCAAAGTTGCGTGTCTCTCTCGTCCACCGAAGCGGAATATGTGGCGGCCGGTAGTTGTTGTGCACAACTCTTATGGATGAGGCAAACTTTAAAGGAATACGGTGTCATTTGTGACAAAGTGCCTCTTTAGTGTGACAATGAAAGTGCCATCAAGATTTCTCTCAACCCGGTGCAACATTTCAAGACGAAGCATATTGAGATTCGGTATCACTTCATCCGAGATCACATTAGGCGAGGGGAGATCGAGCTCAAGTATGTCAACACTCATGATAACCTTGCAGATATTTTCACGAAGCCCTTGGATGAAGCAAGATTTCGCGAGTTAAGGCATGAGCTAAATATCATTGATTCGAGCAATGTGACTTGAACCTTTGCACACCCCTCCTCATTCAACATGTTGTCTAGTTTAGGTGCAGGCATGGACATAGGGGGAGTGTTGTTCTCTCAATGAACTCTCCCTCCCCCCATTATGCATAAATTGATCTAGTCTTTCACTTTAACCATTTTTGATGGTACTTGTGCTTCAAGGACGAGTTTTGGTCATGGGTCCAAGGTTAAAATCTTCGCGACGCCATACCTCGTGACTCAAACATAGGTGGCCTCGGCCATCGCCCTCTCTTGAAGAGTTGTGTTTTGGCCCTTTGTTAGTATGTTTATGGCCGTGTTGGTCTTTCCTCCTTCTTGGTTGTGTTTCTCCGTTTCTTTTTTAGCTTAGCCGTTCTGCCTAGTGCCTTTTTGTTGCTAGGCGGTACTACCGCTGGTGGTGTGCGGTACTACCGCTTTAAGCGGTACTACTGCCCACCAGCGTGGTACTACCGCTGCGGGGCGGGGTCAGGGGGTTATGTCGTGGGCAGGGGGAGGTTTCCCTTCCCCATACCCATTCGCTCGCCCCCTCGCTCCTTCTCATCTCTCCAGCAACTGGCGCCGTGGGAGGGCTCCGGCAGATCTCCTTCTTCGGGACGTCCCTCTCCATTCCCTTCGGTGGAATTGATCCCCACCTTGTCCTCTTGCCATGGATGCCGGTATTGCCCCCGTTCCCTCTCTCTTCTTGTCTAGATTTCCAATCTAGCATCTTAGGGGCAATAGTGGTTGCATCTCTAGATTTTTTTGGCCAAATCTAGGCTTGAG
Source organism: Triticum aestivum (assembly GCF_018294505.1). Taxonomy (NCBI): domain Eukaryota; kingdom Viridiplantae; phylum Streptophyta; class Magnoliopsida; order Poales; family Poaceae; genus Triticum; species Triticum aestivum. Next base: position 618,720,041 of record NC_057810.1, on the reverse strand, counting down.
TAGGATGGAGAAGGCATCTAGGCAGTTTGGATTAGTGGTTGGTAGAAGTATTTTTGAATTTGGTAGGACGGTAGTGCAGGATCTGACCACGGCAGTAGGAAACCGCTGTTTCCCCGTCTCGAGCGGTACTATCACTCCCTCTGGAGCGGTACTGCCGCTCACAGGTCATGGTACTACCGCCCTCTACCAAGTTCCATCGTACTCTTACCACTCAGTGATCCTTTTTGTTGTGTTTGGTGGCTTATGCTCGTTCTTTCTGGTTGTTTTGCGTGTTATTGTGTGTGGTTCCAGGTGATGAACATCCTGAGCATCAGGCTCGACGTATCAACCCCAGTCATGCCATGTCAAAGCGTTACCGCACAACTGAGTCTGCAGGAGGTTCCTCAAGTGCTCCACCTCCACCTCAACTCAAGAAGAAGTATGCTGTCAAACCGAAGCAATCTGGCAAAACCGTGCTGGAAATGCAAGCCAAGGAGTTCTGGGCAAGGCGTCGTCGCAACCCCTATGAGGCAGACCAAGATCCCACTTTTGTCAACCGTCCGTTCTGGAACAGGTTTCAGTTTGCCATATTCTTTGACGTGCTCAAGGCCAAGAAGAACCTCTATGTTAACGTGCACTCCATCGACACCGACCATATGGAGAAAGATCATGAATACTTTCGTGACGCTCTTCAGATGTGCACTCAACTGAACATTCTTGGTATCATGCAATTCAACAAAGATTATGATGTTGATATTGTGGCCCAATTCTATACCACGGTTCATCTCGGGACTGATGAGGACAGGACACTGACTTGGATGACCAATGGCAAGTTGCTTTCTGTCAAGTGGAAGGCGTTCATGGAGTTGATTGGGGTGGAAGATCACGGGCTTGCATCTCCTGTCGGCTTTCGCCCACATCGCAACACCACCTCCACTCACAAGCAAGCACTTTGGCCCTACTGCACTCTGAAGATCAACCTTGAGACGAAGAAGGAAACGTATGAGCTGCTTGCCTTTCTGGACATTCTTCACCGTGTGTCGGGGGTTGGGTACGACATATGCCAAAGGATGGCTTATCATGGTGGGAGTGAGTAGAACGTCGCCGGTGCCTGGAAGCGGGATGAGGCGAAGACATGCACGCTAGCGGAACTTACCTAGCTTCAGGGCTCTCCTAGGAGATAACACCCCTACTGCTGCTCTGCGGGGTCTCTGCATGATCACTAAAGCAAAGTGGCTACAATGGTGCTCCTGGAGCTGTTTCGGGAGGCAGGAGAGGGCAAGGCTAGCTCTCTCCTCCCTGTGCTATCTGGTCTACCTCTATCTAGTTTCGAACCCTTTGCATGGGTGCCCCGGGGGGTTTATATAGGCCTACCCCCCAGGGGTACAATAGTAATCCGGCTAGGCACGGGTCCCAGCCGTCTGTCTCTCAGGCCGTCGTCCTTCCCGTCGGCTTCTGGGGCCCGCCGACTGGCGGGTCCCACGGACAGGCTTGATACTGTAGCAGCACCCCTGATGACGCAGGCTCGGTCATCGGGTCGTGGCAACAGTGCCGCCGTCTATCGGGCGATCACTGTCGCCATTCCCCATCTTATCCGGTTAATGGCTCGTGGGGCCCTGGGGAGGAGTCGGCCGACTCCTGGGAGGCCGACTCCCATAGGTCCGTCTTCGGGTTGCCCAGGCCGCCTTTGGCCCACCCACTGACAGGCGGCCCCGCCTTTCGGGTCGTACAGGCCGGCGTCGTGGGCACAGTGTACTATGCACTGTCGCTGAGGTCAGGGCAGGCATGGAAACAGTGTCGCATCTCGCCGGAGATCTTCCAGCGATACGGCTCACTGTAGCCACGCTGGCCCTTCGTAAGCAGGGGGAAACGGCCATGCCGTGTCCGTACCCCGCATCATACTTCGAGATGAGGGAGGATTCTTGGGCCGACTCTCCATAGTCGGCCTCTCTGGAGGTCGCCAGCTTGGAGTCGGCTTATGTTGGAGTCGTCGTCTGGGACTCGGCATATTTTGGAGTCGCTCCTGGGACTCGGCCTTAGGGGCGTGGCCTGCCCCGATGTCTTGAAATATCCTGGGGCTCGGGTTAGCCTACCCGTGGCCCATTACTCTGACAGTAGTCCCCGAAGCTGGTGAAGCCCTGCGGACGCTGCTTTGTGGGGCTTCAACAGTTTCAACCTTCAGGGAGCAGACTCTGGAACTCGGCTGTCGGCCTCCCTTGGCCGACTGTCGAAAGTCGGAGGTTTAGTGGAGAGCCGAAGCTTGAGAGTCACGGCGGGAAACTAGGCGGCGTTCCTGATACGCTTCCCCGCAGCCATCAGGACGGTCCTATCGCGTGGCGCCACGTGGGGAGAACAGTCTGCCTACCCACGCGCGCGACGGGACGGGCTGTCAGGCGGGGCCCGCCACTACCGCGCCTCGGCATACGAACGGATCCGTTGCGGCCGTGGACGGTTGGTTTTCCCACGTCGTTACTGCGCGCAGTAACTTCGTGGGGTAAATCGTGGGGCGGCGTGGGGCATCGTGCGCAGTTAATCCCACGCCCGCCCCCTCGGCTTCTCAGCCCGCAGGGCTATAAGTAGGCGGGGGGAAGCGGAGCGGCACAGCACGCGCGCCCTTCTTCTCCGCTCCCCCGCCTCATCTTGCCTTCTCTCCCTCCAGCTACCGCCGTTGAACAAGAGCACACCATACCGCGGTGATGAGCTCTTCCTCCACCGCGGCCCCCGCCGTGCACTCCGGCGTATGGGACGGCTCAGAGGTAGAAGAAGAACACATCAAGTTCCTCCGCCAGACACGCCATCTCCCCAGCGCGGACCTCGTGCGCACCCGCGCCGTGCCGGAGGGGGAAATCCGGCCGGCGCCAGAAGAGGGCGAGCGGGTCATCTTCCGCTCGCACCTCATGCGCGGCCTAGGGCTGCCGGCGAGCGGCTTCTTCCGCTCGTTCTTGGAGTTCAATAGTCTTCAGCCGCACCACCTCACTCCGAACACGGTGGTGTTGCTCTCCGCCTTCGCCACTCTGTGCGAAGGTTTCCTCGGCGTTCTCCCCACCATCGAGCTGTGGGGAGAATTCATCTCTTCTAAGCTTGGCACGCACATCGCCGGCGTGCCGGCTCAGTGCGGCACGTTCATCGTGATGTGGCGCTCGACGGCCGACAACTCCTTTCCTCCCATCACGCTGATCAAGTCGGTGAAGATGTGGCAGCGCTCGTACTTCTACGTGAAGAACCTCGCCTCCGACGGCGACTGGGTCAACTTGCCGCCTTACAACGCCGCCCCCTTGACTGGGAGGCTCCCCAGCTGATCCCACCGAGTCAAGACGCTGACTCCCGCCGGAGCCGCCGCCGTAGCGCGACTCCGAGTCTTGACGCAGTCGGAGGGACTGGTCGGGGCTGACTTGCTGGCCGCCTTCGTGGCGCGCTGAGTTCTCCCGCTCCAAGGCCGGCCTCACCTGATCTGTCAGATGAGCGGCCTCCGAGACCCAAGTCGGATGAGCACCAAGGAGATGCCCCGCAAGGAGGTGGCAAACATGGTGAATTACATCACGCACTGCGAGTTCAAGGAGGACTGGCAGTTCGGCAAGGAGCTGTACTCGCGCGAGAACCCTCCACCAGTGGTAAGTCGCATCCCCCTATCGTTTTGTCGTTTCTTCTTTTTTTCGCAGCCGACTCCGGCTTCTGACTCTTATTGGCCTCTTCTGAACTAGAATCCTCTTATGCAGCCTACCGTCGGCGCCACGAGACAGCCCCGCGAGTATGTTCCCGACCGCGTGAAGAGCGACGTCGACGACCCCGACTTGGGGGCGGCGGCGATGGAAGCCGACACCGAAGGCAGGGGAGGAGGAGCAGAAGGCGACTTCAGGCCCTCGGCCACCTTCGCCGACTGGCCTGACGACGACGCCGAAGGCGAAGTCGCTCCGCGCCACCAGTTGAGGATCGGCCCGCTGGGCGCCGGCTCCTCCGCCGGCCTGGCCGGCCAAGGCGGCGCGAAGAGGCGTCACGCCGGGCCGACTGCCCCCGGCGGCAAATTAAAGAAGTTCAAGGGGGCGGTCGCCGCGACTAGACGGGAGGAGGCGGTTGCGAAGGCCAACCGCTTCCGAAGGGAAGTGAGAAAGCCGCCGCTAGTCTCTACGTGAGTCTTTATGCTTTTTTATTTTCCCTTGTTGAATCTTGTCCGAGTCTTTTTGTTATATACTCCCTCCACTCTTCTTCAGGGCCCCTCTTTCCCTTGAGAGAGTCGCCGTCCCCTCCGTCATGGGGTCGGCAGAGACGTCCGCCAATACTCGGCGGCCCGACCCCGCCGCCGACCTCTAGGAGGCGACGGAGCGGAATGCGTGGGAGAAGCGCGAGGAGGAGGAGGCCGAACGTTTGGAGAAGGCGGAGGCCGACAGGGCAGCCGCCTCCGCCCAGAAGAAGCTGGATGATGCCGAAGCCACCCTTGCGGCGAGACGGCGTGCCGAGGAGGCCGCGCGTCACCGATCGGCGATGCTTGTCCCCCCACTATCGTCAGCACCGCCGCCTCCGGAGTTCACGGGGCAAACCGGGGAGGCCGGCACCGAGAACCCCATTGTGGAGAAGGAGAGCGGCGAGGCCTCCATGTCGGACACTCTCGTGCCGCCACCGCCGCCTCCACCGCCGTCTGGGAGACCGCAAGGCAAACAGCCGGTGGGTCCGTTGGAGCCGCTGGCCATGGACGAGGCCGAGGCACGGCTGCTTCTCCAAGTCGCCTCGCCGGCGCGCCACCGTCTTGAGAGGGCGACCTCGGCGCCGTGACCTCGGGAGACCGGCGCTGCCAGCTCGGCAGCCCTAGACGCCGAGGCCACAAGCGACGCGCCCATGGGGTGGGTGCGCGGAGGCGGCACTGGGCCACTAAATCAATTGCTCCTGGAAGTCCAGGCGAAGTTGCGGGCCGAAGGCGACGCCCTTCAAGCCTGCACCAGAGCGCACCTGGCCGCGCGAACGGCCGTCCGAGTAAGTTTCTTTTCCTTTTTGATTCTTGTTTTTCTCTGTGAGGGCGCGCCAGCTCACCCACTGGGTGTAGTCCCCGAGTTCCGGGCCGGCTGCTGAGCAGGCGGTTCGGAACTCCCTCTGGTGAGTTCCAAACACTAACTTTGTCTTCAATGACTTATTGCAGGAGTATCACAACCTCCGCGCCACATCCTTCAACCGCAATGTTGAGGAGTTGAGCAAGCGGGCTGCCGACTTGTTGGAAAGCCGGAGTGAGTTCTTCTTCTTCGCGGGGGCGCGCTGGCGCACACGCGGGCTGTAGTCCCCGAGATTCGGGCCGACTGCTAAGCAGTCGGGCCGGATCTTCCCGGCGATCTTCTTTGCCGACGACTTATTTGTCTCTTCTTTCGTGTAACGCCCCGGATCCGATGCGCCAGGTGTCCGCCAGTTATTCGCCGTTGTTGCCATGTCATTTGCTTGCGTGTTGCATTTTATCATGTCATCATGTGCATTTCATTTTGCATACATGTTCATCTCATGCATAGGAGCATTTTCCCCGTTGTCCGTTTTGAAATCCGGCGCTCCTATGCCCTCCGGCGTTCCCCTTTCGTCTCTCATTGTGAGCGGGTGTTAAACATTCTCGGAATGGACGGAGTCTTGCCAAGCGGCCTTGGTATAGCACCGGTAGACCGCCTGTCAAGTTTCGTGCCATTTGGAGGTCGTTTGGTACTCCAACGGTTAACCGGGTAACCGTAAAAGCCTCCTTCTCCTTGCAGCCCAACACCCCTTCCAAAATGGCCCAAAACCCATCTAACTCCCCTCCATGCTCTCGGTCGTTCGATCACGATCGCGTGGCCGAAAACCGCTCCTCATTTGGACTCTCCTAGCTCCCTCTACCTATATAAAGGCCCTCCCCTTCCATTTTCGCGGATCAAATCCCCCTGAAACCCTAATTTTCTCCTCCGCGCCGCGCCGGACATGTCCGGACCGGACCGGACACGTCCGCCCCGCCGCCCGCGTCCAATCCGAGCTCGCCATGTGGCGCGCTCCACCGCCCCCGCGCCGCCGGCCCGTCTGGCCCATTCCCGGCCCCCGCTCGGCCCGCGCGCCCGCTGCCGCCAAG